>NC_044395.1:77247762-77307762 GCF_006542625.1 Nomascus leucogenys
TAACCATGCACTGAATAGTTTAACCCTCAGTGCTTAGTTTCCCGTACCACAAAGCAAACCAAAAGACAGATTAGCATTGAATCTAACAGATTGCGCTAAAGTAAATATAATTTTTAAATCATTTAAACCGCTTAATCTCATCTCAATCACATCAAATATTTAGAGCAAACATATTTCCATCTTTCATTTAGAGTTTAAATAGGCACAAAGGAGAAAAAAATCTAATTAAATATCTAACAGTAGATATGCTTTTGTAAATTGTCAATGTTTTTCCAAAGTTAACATTTTAAAATTACTGAATCACAATTAGCAAAAATATTTTAAAGCAGTTTTTTATAGTACAGCCATCATGTTCTCACACTGAATAATATGAGAAAGTTTTATCTTCCTGCCCTACCCCCATGATGTAGTTGGCCCACTTTAGCCTTTTGTAATAGTAGATGAGAGACACCGGAATTTAACTGTTGGAACTAGTTACAGTGATAAACAGCAACCACGTGGACATTACAGATAGATGAGAAAAGGCTTTGTTATTTATAGAAGCTTAGGCAGCATAAATTCTGTCGAATTGTTTCCTTATTAAACAACTACTGTAAACATTTTAAAAAGAGATCAGTGATCATTTCTAAGAGAGCACTGCCCTACTTGTTTCTGACATTTATTTCCTTCAGATGCCAGAGCTAACTTGAGCTCAACAAGCAGATTATCAGAGGCAACAAATCACCTTCCCATCTAAAAACAGCTAGCACTCTCACTACATTCTTTTGGCAACACATCCTTAAGTTGGGGTGGGAGTGGGGAGAGGGAGTTAGAGAATTGTATTACAAAAGAAAAGAATAGAGATGTGACTTTTACAGGTCTAGGCACAGTTCCACAGTCTCAAGGGAAATTTATGTGAAATTACAACCAACCAACAAAAATCTACCTAAATAGCCACTCTCTGAAGACATTACATTTTATTTCTCATATCCAAGATTAGTACTTGGGGGTCACCACAGTGAGAGATGACCAGGCCCTATATCTCCTCTGCTTGCACTGTTCCGAGGCTGTCAAAAACCCAGAGCAGGATTATTCTCTATAGTCAAATGTAAACTTCTCACCACCTTGCTTATTTTCTTTTTCTCTTTCTACACATAAACTAATTACTAGCTTATATATGCATTATGGCAGCATCAATTAAAAAAAGCTCTAGAAAATAGGAAACAAAATTTTAGAAGTTTTAGGTAAGCATGCTAATGGTTTGAAATTCAAGGGGCCAATCACGCTTATTTTCTTTCTTAAATGATTTTCAAATAAGCATGGCCAAATTTATGAGAGAGGGGCTTCTTACCAGGTAAGATACTCAATGGACCCTTCAAATGACATTTCAGATAATTCATCAGACTAGAAAAATTGCCATATATCATCATTAATGTAATAAACAGTAAATGTTTATTACATTAATATCGGAAATTATTATTTTTCAAAGTCTTGAGCTTCATTTTGTGTACATGCCAGCTTTTACTTACATCTGGGAGTAAGTAGCAACTTTCAATGCCTTTGGACAATTGGACATATTTATTTTATTTCTAAATTTTTACTGATATTTTAAAAGTCTCCTTGGTATTTGGAATTTTTAAAATGTTAATCTGGTGTGGTTTGTAGCTCAATGAAATCTCAAATCATCCTACATTAAGTGTTTAACACTAAGGAAATAGTCACTATTTCTGGAAAACTCAAATGCTAGAAAAATCTATGTATAGTCCAAATAAATATTTAAATGAAGTTGCCAGTTTTAATGCTGTTATAATGGCTACTACCAACCATTTTATAAAATTCCAAGACTGCATGCTTTGAAGTTTAATGACACTCAACATTTTCTAGACTCTTTAAACACTGAAAAACTTGTTTTTATTTGTCATTACAGAATATGGAACGTAACCTCCATAGCTTATTAATGTCTTCTGAATTGTTTAAGGGGATTTAAAGATATGAGTTAAAAGAATTTCATAATCTTAATTTCAATTTCTCCTTTTCATTTAATAGTAGACATTCATTAGGACCCACACACTGTAATAAATTATAATAATTTCAAACAAGAATTAAATTACTAGGTACCTAGTAAAAGAGCCATTTTTTCTTAGGTACCCTGTAATCTAACTGTCAGATTTAAAATCTATTCCCAATCAACTCTTCACAACATTCACATTTATTCATCTATGTTAAATTAATAAAAGGTGTGAATAATACTGACAAAATTGATCATTATTGTTCATGTAGATTTAGAAAATTATAAGGTAATCTAAAATGTAAAAGGAATTGAGAGAAACTATTAAGATTCTTATAAATAAATTCATCCTATGCTATTTTTTCAAATCAAGACTGAAAGTTCTACGACACTTATTTAAATTGACTATACAAGGTATTTGATAAATTGTGCATTTTTAGAGCATAAACCATTTTCATTATTTTTGACAAATACCAGTACAAAGCCTCTACTATAGCATTAGGGTTCAACAAATACTTTAGGAAGCTATGCCAAAACGATGTTGCAAAGTAAAACCTAATAGCAATCTGAGACAGTTTATAGCAGTTTGATGAAGAAAAGACACAATCACAAGGGAACATCAAAAGCAGATAGCCATCCAGAAATAAATACCACCCCCCTCATCCTTCCTGTAGATATAGTAATGGAGGTATAATTCTTACCTGGACTACAAAAGAGAAATACAATTCCATTGACTAATGCCCCCAAACAGAACTCCCTTTACAAAACAAGTTTGCACACTTACTCTATTTCCTACCATCTAACCTTGCTGACCCCCTCCTCTTTAACTGGCATCCCTGAAGATAAAGTAAAGCATGTCAACATCTGTTCCCATTCACACCGATTTTAATTTACCAAAAGAGCTTTGCTATTTTCAGAGCAGACTCCAGAGCACAATGACAGATTTAGGGCCTTTACTGGGGTTGCATTTCTAGTGTGTCAGCATTTCCTACTCACTAAGAGTAAATTCCAGGGGGTCACAACAAAGGAATAGCTGAAATTCAAACTTCATTATAGAGATTTTTCCCACCCTTACTTATTTCATCACAACTTAAACTACCAACAGGCTATCCTATTTAGTGAGGCATCATTGGTGCTGCACAGTAATTGGACTAAAATTATCTAGTCCTGGGGCAAAGATGAAGGTCCTTTAGGCCCTTCCTATGGCGTTATACATACATAATTACCTCTTCCAGAACTTTATATCTGAGTGAAATTTAATCACCACAATATAACATTTTTATAACTCTTTAAATTTGTAAAATAGTATATGCTTTTTAAAACACTTCCACATCCTAAATGTCTGTTTCATAATTCAATTATAAGTACTGAGTTTTAAGCCACAATTATTCTTTCCAACCTAAAAATTCCATAGTTATGTCTTTTTCAATACCATGCTTTACTCAGACATTTTAAATGTGTATAAAGAAAGTCACTCTCACAACACCCCAGTTTCCCTAGATAATTCAGAGTTTTTAAGACACAATATGAAGAGCAACTTGGAGAAACAATGCACAAGTTGTGTTGTAATCAAATAACAACTAAGACATGAGCAGCTGAGCAGAAGGAAGATGGGCAACGGAATGCTGTACAGCAATCAGCACTGTTGACTAATCAGAATTTGAGACACTAGAAGGTAATAAGGGTATTATAAAGAATGGCTTATTGAAGGAGCAGCTGTTTATGTGTAGCTCACTGTTTAAATGAGTTCCACTAGATTGCCATGGTATGTTTTGGTGAAAATGTTTAACTCCTTTTAAAATGATCATTAGAGAAGAAACGGCAAGTGGCAAGTTTGGAGATATCAAAACACCAACTAAGATTTAACAGCTTTAGAATAGTTATCTGGGTGGTTTGAAAATGGTAGGAAATGCCCATTTCAATGACCTTTTAAGTCAAAAGTACTTAGGTACTCGTTCTTCTCTTAAAAACCTTAGAAGTTAGGTCTATTCCACTATCATTACTGGGTAATGTTATGGGCACAAAGATGAAGCAGCAATATAATAGGGGAATCTTCAGAGGATAAGAAAAAGAAAAGGCAGAGTAAAAATACCCATCAGGACAGCCACAAATTAAAGACT
This sequence comes from Nomascus leucogenys, assembly GCF_006542625.1. Lineage (NCBI taxonomy): Eukaryota > Metazoa > Chordata > Mammalia > Primates > Hylobatidae > Nomascus > Nomascus leucogenys. The sequence goes on from NC_044395.1 coordinate 77,251,870, forward strand.
GTCTTCAAATTTAAAATGTGTCCATCTTCTCAATAAGCAGAAGGAATAAGATCCTGAATTATATTTCAAAATAAAAGTTTTACGTATTTTTGTATTAAATATAACACAAAAGCCACTCTCCTACATTGACTTACAAGAAGTAAATAATTTTAAAGCATATGAGAGAGAATGAAAAATAACATTTAATTAACTAATGTTACTTTCATAAAGCAATAATCATCTTATTCAAAACTACTTGTCACACAGTTGTGATGGCTTTGTAATTGGACTGATTTACAGTTTTGTTTTCCTTACTTTCACCCAAGAAGCAATTGTCTATTGTTTCTTCTGCCCCACAAAAAAAATTCCATAAATTACAACATAAAGACACCAAATAATATTTCACTGAATTTATCATAATATAGTATTATGAATATTTCATTTTGACAAGTTTTCGGTAATATTTTTAAGCAGTAAGCAAGCGGTCAAAACTCTGCTATCTTTTGTAACAGTTCACATGTCAAACTGGCAAAGTGCCCATATTGTAAGGCAGAAAAAAAATCTATTTAATATCTGCCCCACAAGGCGACATGAGGTTTGACTGGCAGAAAGCAGAGAGTAGCTTTTGATCATGTGTCCTAACAAGCAGTTCCAGCTCCTGTCTTTTCAGCTGATGGGCTCCACATTACCCATTCAAACAGAAATGACAGACCACTGCACTACTCTCTGGCTCTAGTCACACGCAATGGGAGCTATGCTGGAGACAGAGTCACTGATTAAATATATCACTTTTTCAAGGCAAGCAGGTTGTCTGAATCAAAGTTGGACAGAATAGACTCAACATTATTAAAAGGGGATATAAAACTGGGATTGAGTGATGTTCAGCCAGTTTGCACAGCCTCAGGGATTCCCAGGCTGACAGGGGGAATAAGGAACAGCAGAACTCATAAAACAGGGTCAGAAATTAGCTGTGACACCTTGGCTATTTTCCCATCACTTTAGGACCACTGGGTTTCAAAATTCTGGAGTCTCTTTTTCACTTTTTTACTTTCTTTTTCTTTAAATGAATTCAGTAGAGGCAGAAAAACACATAAAAGCATGATTACTGCAGTTTGTCAATTATAGTCTCAAAGGGAATAAAATACTGGATGCAAACCCTTTGCGTCTTATTTTAAAATATACTAATGTACGTTCTTCTAACTGGGACCCTTATTTTAAAATTTTATTCCATTTATTGGTTTGGCATTATAGTGTAACTTTAAAATCCAGGAATATTAGTCATAGAAATTAGACAGTTAAAAATGGTTTAAGTGTCCTGACAACCAGAGGGCTAGCCAAGTTCTAGTTATCATATTTAACCATCCTATTTTCTTTGCTATAGAATGCATATTATTTAAACCTTTTGCTTAAAATATACTTAGAGACATAAATGTCTAAAATGTATGGAATTTTTCAATACAAACTTGTATTGTCTAAATTTATGTGTTTTTTTTAGATTCTGAATATAGCCTCTCATAATCTAGAACATATTATCAGCTACCTATGTGATGCAAATAAATAAAATATAAAGTTGTTTCCTGTTTGGAAAAGTAAAAATAAGTGCCCAAAGAAACAAAAAAGAAAGCAACTATCTGGTAATAGAAATGAAAAAAATTATCTGAAACAAATCGTTTGAAGCCAAAAGATACAATTGAATAAATGGTCCATTCAGATGTTATTCTAAAACAGTCCTTCCAAGAGATTTTAACTTCTTCTTAACTCTTAAATAAAGAATTAGTTTTACTTATTTTTTTTTTAGTAACATACTCCAGCTATTCCTTGGAACACTTATGTTCTTATTATTAGTTTTGGCATCACAGTAAATATTTAGTAGCAGCCTGCTCATTAGATGTTTAAGATATGATTAAAAGATTAAATACTCCTACCAAGATGAAGATAGAGTTTTAATATAGAAGAGTAAGGAATTAAGAGTAGTCACAAAGTAAGATACTGAACTAGTAGAGGATGAAGAGATACAAGAATTGCATTTGCTAGAAGAAGATGGTAAAATTACAAAGAAATGGTGGGTATTAAACCTCTGAAAAGCAATGTTTTCTTTTATTGTGTTATTTAGTTAAATTACTTTAAATTTCAAAGTTAATTAACACTAGCTGGTATATATTGGTTAAAGAATGTATCATTTTTCAGAATAATCTTAATACAAATAGTATTTGATTTATGTTCCATATACCATAGAATATGTTATCACTGATAAACAATTTCATATTAATCAGATATGCATTCTACTGCACGAAAATAAAGTTACATATTCTGTAGCTTCTGCACTTCATGTCTTTAAAGATCTTTGAGGATTAAGAAAATGATGATAACAATGTATTTTATCCCAAGTGATCACAGGCACAACCAAGCAATTATTTAGAAAGCTGGTTGTTTTCAAAAATGTAAGAAAATTAGCTTGATGAGGCTAATTTGACTCCTTATATGAGCCCAGATTTTTTTATAAAAAACGGGGGAGGGGTGGGAATCTTTACTGGGAATTGCTTCCCAAAATCTGAAATATAGTAAAGTGGCATTTCATTGTTTTCCCTAAGAACTGGTTAATACTTATTCTTTTTTTTAAATCACCACATGCCTTTTCATTTAAGACTGGAAGGAGAGAGAACAGGAAATTGCTAAAATGAATAGTCAACTACGATAGGTAAGAGGAGACAAAATCTGAGTATGTATTGCTAATATATTAGACTAAGTAAACCTGAAGCTCTCCAAAATATGTTTTTCCCTTTTTACAACCCAGGTGTAAAAAACAACTGTGTATTACCCATGCTTTACCACATGGGTCTTTTATATTCTACACCAGAAAAGGCCAAAGAAAGGGGAGAAAAATCCACAAAACATTTTGCAACACCATAAAAAAGAATACTTTCTTTTAAAAAAAATCCAAAATAATTAATTATTTTAGCCACTATATTATTGCTTACAGTAATACACAGCAATAACATTTACATTGATTGAATTCTGTTTCCTTAATGTGAAATTTGTTTGGGGTTAATTAGCACGGCTGAGGAATAAGCTTAATAATTTTATGTTGTTTACACTGGAGGCAGTTTTCCACGAGCACTGCTCAGGAAGGAAGTGACATCTTCTAATTTCAGACAAAACATGGAGGTGAGGGTGGCTGCTCACTGTGGGATGGCAAGCGAGGCCCTTCCTCCTTCAGCAAGCTTCCCCAGTACTTGGGGTGTCTAATGGCCACAATACAAAGTTGTTCAAATTATTTCTCAGGCATGATAAGTTTCTAAACCAAACACTGAGCTGAGCAGGGATTAAAAAAAGGACTTATACAAATGGAGAAAGTCCACAATATTAGACATTTTTACTGTCCCTTCCTTAAGAAAAAGCAGGTCTAATTAGTTGTCTTCCTAAAATGCATACCTAGCATTTTTATTATGTATTATAACATTTTGCTCAGAGCTGACATTTTTATTCTGACAAGCACTGTCTGGAGAGCTCTCAATAAATAATACATTGACAATTTTCAGTAAATAAGCAGTGGACACAAGTCGTCATCCTTACTTACAGCTGCCCCACTCTAATAGTGCTTTTACAAGTGAGGTGACTATTCAGTCTAATGCAATCCTCTCAGTGCTGGAAAGACATTTTCATTCATTACCACGGTCACAAGCACTTAAAGCACTTTTAAGCCCTGTTGCAAAACAGCAGGAATGGCAGAGCAAGTGGGGCTAACGAAAACTGAAGTTCATCACCAGAGAAACCTGCGGCTGTTCACCTTAACAACTAGGAAATTCACCTCTACCTAGGCCACCTCAACACTTCTAGATCTACATGTCTAAGAAGAATACAGGGTTTTCTTTGGCCATTAAATGTTAAAGCCTGTGGGTTTTGTTTTTCACATTATTTTGGTTCATCATCCAATAATATTTATTAAGCACCACAGGATAAGATAAGGGATCACTCTGTGACCTATGTGCTATACATTTGATCAAGGTACAGAAACAATATCTGAATCCAGATTATTACATTTGAAACCACACAATACCTTTTCTTTTTTCCCTCATCAACTTTTCTTCCCTAACAATAGCCCCCAACACCATCACTCTAAACTAGTCACTAAGCCACTAAGGCAGTCCTGAATTTAATTCTTATTCATGAGATCACATCAATTTGATTTTCTAGCAATGTGAGAAACAAACTTATATGAAATAAGACTTAAAGAAAGAATAATAAAATGAGAAGGTAATATCTATTACACCTTGACATATACAGCCTGTAGCTAGTACTTTCACCCTACTTCTTAATCAAACAAATTTATCCATTATTTGAACACTTCTTAGACAGTTAACTGATCACGAAGATGGCTAAAAATATGTTACCCAGTCAGAAGTCGATTTCATGCTACCATATTACATGGCTTGGACTATATATTACAGAACAATATAGTAGGGTGTATCTACTATACCATAGTTCTCAATTGTTGGTGTGCATCTGAAATACGTGGAGAGATTGCTAAAACACAGGTTCATGGGCCCCATCCCAGAGTTTCTGATTTAGTAGGTCAAGGATGAAGCCCAAGAATTTGCACTTCTAACAAGCTCCCAGGTGATGCCAATGCTACTGACAGTTTGAGAAACACTGGGCTACGAAATTAATTGAGTTCATCTGAACAGATAAGCTACACATGACTCATGTTGGGGCTAAATGTATAGTCACTTCCCTTATTTTATATGAATAGAATGAGAGATTATGGAGTTTCCACATGTGGACCAAGTTTGATGCAACAATGTTCATTGTTGCAACCTGAAAGCAACAATCATAATTTGAAGTGAGTATCTAAGAAAAAAAAATTCGATCCATGAAATGACGAGAAAAGGAGCCAATATCTCTTCTAATCTCCAAGTCAGTCAATCGTACTTCTGCCTGCTAGATGTATTCCACCTTCATGGAATACTCAAACTCAGTATATCTAAATGCAAACCTTTTCCCCAAATCTTCTCAACTCTCTATATTTACCATCCTAATAGCCTCACCATTAAATCTCTCAGCTGGATATCTCCCTAACCTCACACCCCACTCCTAATTAGGAACCTCAGCTGTATCTCAAATAGCTGATTCCTTCTCACTTCTTCCCCTGCCATTGCCTTAGTTTAGACTCTGATTAGTACCTGCCCCGACCATTAAAATAGCCTGCTACCAGATTCCTCTGTATTTGCCCTTGCCTGTTTCCAACTGATAGTCAAAATGCCACCAAAGTTACTTTTCTTAAAAAGTATTCAATTATGTCAATCATCCTCCTACTTAAAAGTTCTCAACTGCTCCCCACTACCCAAAGGATAATACTCAATTTCTGTAATAATGGCTTCAACATATTGTTTCAGTTGTTTCTCCTGTCCTAGTTACACCAAACTTCTTCACATTCATTAAATTCACAGGTTTATTCATACCATGAAACTTTGTACATGCTCTTCTCTCTACCTGAGATTCCATTCTATCTCTTGTTCACTATGATGAGCTTATCAAAATCTAGCTCAAATGTCAATAAATCCCTATTTAGATCTAGAAAAAAATTATGGTTTCCTCTTCTATACCTCTACAGCTTTTTTTTTTTTTTTTTTTTGAGAAGGAGTCTCGCTTTGTCACCCAGGCTGAAGTGCAGTGCATGATCTCAGGTCACTGCAACCTTTACTTACCGGGTTCACGTGATTCTCCTGCCACAGCCACCCGTGTAGCTGGGATTACAGGCGTGCACCACCATACCCAGCTAATTTTTGTATATTTAGTAGAGACAGGGTTTCGCCATTTTGGCCAGGCTGGTCTCATACTCCTGAACTCAAGTGATCCACCTGCCTCGGTCTCCCAAAGTGCTGGGATTACAGGCATGAGCTACCGCACCTGGCCAGCCACAGCGCCCAGCCAACACAGCATTTTATAGCTTCTTCTACTATTGTACTTATGATAATTACCTTATGTACATGTGTTTCCTACTAAATTATGAGCTACTAAAAAACAATATTTGTCTCTGTTCATCTTCTTCTACCCTTTTCTCCACTTTTACCTCTCTCCAACCCAGGCCCACTACAATACTGCATGAAAAAGCTTAATAAACGATTATGGAATTAATAAGCATATGTATGTGTGTATTTAAGTATGTATACATATGTTGTTATGTGTGTATATATGTATGTTTTGTTTAGATGAAGAGGCAGTCTCTAAAAATTAAAGCTATTCATCTCCTTTTAATCATAGTATTATTTATCTCTCTGAAAACTTTTATAATAAATCAACAATATTTTAGGTTAATGTATATTATACGCTAAGATCCATAACAGGTACTGTGAAGATAGACTAAAGATATGGTATGTGTCCTCAAGAAAATTAAAATCATCTTGTGAGGCAAGATCAATAAATGTAAAATAACAAATACTTTTCATCTATGTCAAAATCAGTTGAGCATATTTCTGTGGTTTTATCTGTGGATTCTCTAGTATATTCCATTGATATATGTGACTATTTCTCTTCCAATATCACATTGCCTTGATTACTAAAGCTGTATAGTATGCCTTAATACAGTATTGGGTAGAATAATTCCTAACACTTTATTCTTCTTTCTCAAGATTTTCTTAGCTATTCTAGAATATGATCCTTTCTCTACAAATTTTAGAGTAAGTTTGTCTGGGTATATGAAAGTCTTGCTGGGATTTTGAAAGGAACTGCATAAAACATATAGACTATTTGGGGGAAAACTGACATTTTTACCATATTGAGTCTCCTAGTACATGAATACAATATGTCTTGTCATATTTTTAGGTCTTTTTTCATTTTTGTAATCGGCATTTTGTAATTTCAGCATATAGATCCTGCACATGTTGTTAAGTGCATACCCAAGCATATCATTTTATTTGGAGAAAATATAAATAGTTTTGTGGGGGGTTTCTTTGTTTGTTTTTTGTTTGTTTGTTTTTGAGATGGAGTCTTGCTCTGTCACCCAGGTTGGAGTAAAGTGGCGCGATCTCGGCTCACTGCAACATCCACCTCTCAGGTTCAAACATTCTCCTGCCTCAGCCTCTTGAGTAGCTGGGATTACAGGCACACGCCACCATGCCCTGTTAATTTTTGTATTTTTAGTAGAGATGGGATTTCACCATGTTGGCCAAGCTGGTCTCAAACTCCTGATCTCAGATGATCCACCCGCTTCGGTCTTCCAAAGTGCTGGGATTACAGGTGTGAGACACTGTGCCTGGCCGAGTTTTGTGTTTTTAATTTCAGTTTTCATATGTTGCTGTGTTCTGAATTTTGTGTCTCCCCAAAATTTGTATGTTGAAACCCAGTACCCAATGTGGTAGTACTAAGAGATGGTGGCCTTTGAGAAGTGATTAGATCATGAAGGCTCCACCCTCATGAATAGGATTGATGTCTTTATAAAAGAGGTCTGAGGGAGTTTGTGCCTTCCACCATGGGAGGATGCAGCAAAAAGGCACTATCTATGAAGCAAAGAGCCCTTACCAGACACCAAATCTGTTGGTGCCTTGATCTTAGACTTCCCAGTCTCCAGAAAATATCAGAGAAGCTAATGCCACACAGAAAGCAATACATTTCTGTTATTTATAAATTACTCAGTTTATGGTATTTTGTGACAGTAGCCTGAATGGACAAAGACATAGGTTCATTGCTATTGTATAGAAATGTGAATGATTTTTAAGTGTTCATCTTATATCCTGTGACCTTGTTGACTCATCAGTTCTAAGAGGATGGTTTTTTGTTTTGTTCTGTTTTATTTTGTATTTAGATTCCTTGGGATTTTCTATATAGATAATCACGTGATTTGCAAAGCCATTCAATGGAGGAAGGTTAGCCTTTTCAACAGATGATGCTGCAGCAAATTAGACACGCATAGGCCAAAAGAAATGAGCCTTGACTTAAACTTCACACCTTACACAAAAATTAACTCAAAATGGATTATATACATATATGTAAAGTATAAAACTACACATCTCTCAGAAAAAAATAGGAGAAAATATTTAGAATCTAGGGTTAGGCAAAGTATTCTTAGACTTGATGCCCATACTTGATCCATACAGTAAAAAATTCTTCAGTTGGACCTCATCAAAATTATAAACTTTCATCTGTGAAAGCCCATGTAAAGAGGATAACAGACAAGCTAAAGACTGGGAGAAAATATTTACAAACCATGTATCTATCATAGGACTAGTATTTAAAATAATAAAAAACTTTCACAACAGCAAAAATAAAACAATCCAATTAGAAAATAGACCGAAAACATGAAAAGACATTTTACCTACAAGGATACATATATGGCAAACAAACATGTGAAATAATGTTCAACATCATTAGCCATAGGATAAATGCTAATTAACCCTACAATAAGATATCAGTACACACCTATAAGAACAGTTAAAACAAAAGTGACAAAACCAAATGTTGACCAAGATGCAGAGATGCTGGATCACTCATAGATTGTGGGTGGGAATGTAAAATTGTACAGCTACTCTGAAATATAGTGTGGCAGTTTCTTATAAAATCCAACATACAATATAGCCAGCAATTGTACTCTTGGGTACTAATTCCAAATAAATGAAAACTTATGTTACAAAACCCTGTATACGAATGTTCATAGCAACTTTATTTGTAATAGTCAAAAACTGGAATCTGCACAGATGTCTTTCAACAAGTAAATAGTTAAACATATGTGATTTATACATATGATGCATACCATGGAATACATTTAGCAAATTTTTAAGTATGAACTTCTTGAAATTTTGTTTTTATTGACTCCCATTAATTGGATTGGATGAATCTCCAGGGAAGTAAGCTGAGTTTTTTTTTAAGTAAATTCTAAAAAGCTGCATACTATATAATTCCATTTATATAACGTCTCTAAGATGGCAAAATGTTAGAAGAACATATTAGTAGTTGCCAGGGATTTGGTATAGAAGGTGAGGGATGCTGGCATTGAAGCAAGGTATGCATGGTTACAAAAGAGCAACACAAGGGATTCTTATGATATCAAAACTGTTCAGTATTTGACTGTTGTAGTGGATACATGAACCTAAATAGGTGACAAAAATATATAGAACTTAATACACACCCCCACACACAACTGAGTACAATAATGTAGTACAAATGGAGAGACAAGAGGAACATCAGTGGATTGTTTCAATGTCAATAACCTGGTTGTGCTATTATACCACAGTTTTCTAAAATATTACCGCTGGGGGAAACTGGGCAAAAGGTACATAGAATCTCTCTGTATTATTTCCTATAGCTTCATGTAAATCTACAATTGTCTCAACAAAAATTTCAATTTAAAAAAAGAGCAAACAGCATAATTAGGGTTATAATTTATTGATAAATGCAGTGGTTTACAGGTTTGAGTATTAATAATTTTAGAGGATGAGAAATTCACAAGCGCCAGTCAGTAGAAGATTAGATATGATCTGGAATTCTGTATAGTGGAAAATGGATAAATGGAAAATTTCAATAAACAGAGAGAAGACAAAGTTATTCTGGATAGGAGGAATAATGGCTAAGCTCGAAGTAAGTTGGACTAAATAACTAATCAACTTCAGCACTGTGCTGACTCAATAGATAAAAAGCTTGTCCTGAGATTGCTACATCCTCAAATTTCCTTTTTTTTTTTTTTTTTTTTCCTAAGACAGAGTCTCGCTCTGTCACCCAGGCTAGAGTGCAATGGCACGATCTTGGCTCACTGCAGCCTCCACCTCCCAGGTTCAAGCAATTCTCCTGCCTCAGCCTCCTGAGTAGCTGGGACTACAGGTACATGCTACCATGCCTGGCTAATTTTTGTATATTTAGTAGAGACGGGGTTTCACCATGTTGGCCAGGATGGTCTCGATCTCCTGATCTCCTGATCCACCCGTCTCAGCCTCCCAAGGTGCTGGGATTACAGGCATGAGCCACCATGCTCAGCCTACCTCCTCGAATTTCTTAATCACAATGCTCACTAGAGAAAGATTACAACAGAACTCCAGGAACCAAATTCTAATTATGTGCAGTGTGTCTAATATAACTAAGGAATGTCCAAGTTATATGTTTGTGCAAGTGCAAAGGTCCTAAAACATGTTTAAGGAGAAGGGGAGTCGTCCATGGCAGAGAAGAGTAAAGTAATATAAAATGGGGCTTGAAAGCCAGAGTAATATGTTAGAATTTTAAGCAATGAATTTTATTCTAGGCATAATAGAAATTGATATCATTAGCCAGATACCAATGCTCCAATGCCAATAAAATGCCTAAACTCTCTGGATATTAGATAACATCAAGAAGAAGCAAAAGGGGCATAATTCTAAACGACTAAAGTTAAATACTGAAGTTCCTGATTTACCTAGAAGTGAGACCAGACTTTCTGCTATTAATCAGGGTCAGGCTTAAGAATTAAATTAAAACCAAGGAATAATTTTTAGGACTTTGTACACTGGGCACATAAGACAGTTTCCTGTCTACCTCTTCTACCTGAAATCAAAGAAAAAATATTCCAAAACATGTGGCTTATGCTTTAATTCTTAAATTTTCCATCTCTTCCCTGTCCATAATATAAGCAAAATGTACAAGATAAGAGATATTTCTGGGGGATCAGCTAGAAAGCTCCAGTTAAGCCAGTAAGGGCATTCTGGAGTGAAATGGAATCCCAGTGCACACAGTTTGTTAGCCATTCTTTAAAAACTGCCCTTTGACTATAGGTTACTGTCATTCAAAAAGTATACATATTAGCATAATAATTCTGCTGCTGTTGTTGCCGCTGTAATGGTGCTGTTGCAAATAATTCAATATTTTGTCATGTTTTCACAGTTGTTCTTCATTATACCTTCATCAATTTTTTTCTAGCCTCCTATTTGTATTTACTCATTTTCAATTCATTATGTGAGAGCAATTAGGGGAATCCACAGTCCTCTAATTTCTGCACTCCCAATGCTAGTGGATGGCCTATGTTCTATTACTTCATTGTGAGAGTACTTGTCTGTCCTCTCAGTTCTAGGTACAGCTACTCAGTTATACTTAAACTCAAGACATCAACTAAGAAAGCTACAATAGGTCTGAGCACCACACATATTTAGCATTAAGCCACAGCCTTGAAGCCATAGCTTTGTCCGTAAGTGCTTCACTGGACAATGACTGTTTCAGATATCAAAATTGGATAGAAGCTTTTATTGCTATCTTTATAAAAATTCTAACATCAGAAAGAAGAAATTGGAAATAGAAAAGGACAGTTTCAAGCATAACGAAAGAAAATGAATCATGAGATTTATTCAGTTTGAACTGAAAATAGTTTAAAAGAGAAAAGTAATGATAGTAAACTCTAAAATTTGGATACAAAGTGTAAAAGAAAATCAAAATGGCATAGAATTTTACAGATTGTCCTTTAATGCTTATCTAGACCAACATCCTCATTTTATAAATTAAGAAACTAGTGCTTAGATCAATTAATTAATTATTAGAAACAACCTAGTAAGTTAAAAAGAGTTAGGATAAGAATGCACATCAATCCCAAGCCAATATCTGTAAGGATTCTTAAGTTAAACATTCTGAGAGAGAGGTGAAGGTTTCCAGCTACTGTCGACTGGCCAGAAAAATGTCTATTTCAATATAAATGGTTGGCTAGAACAGTGGCAATAATTAATAGTTTTGTAATTTTGCATTTGAAGTAAGTATTTAAGTAAAAATTATTGTAAACCTGATGCAATTGGAGATGAGGAACTACTCTAATTCTAAAACCACACCCTGTGCTGGAAACATCAATAAAGAGGATCAAAAGGGAAAAAAGTGTGTTTCCTAACAAACCTGGTAATCACAGTCCAGTAGAAGAACGACAATATTCTTGTGCTCCTAGTTGAAAGGAGGGCTAAAGACATTCAGCCTGTTGTATTCAGATACAACAAAAGGAAAAAGGAAAATTGCAGTGAAGGGTCCATCAAAGGCTCTTGTTGAGATTCTGAAAAGCTCAGTGATGAAGAAAAGCCTATACTAGACATTTTGAGGAAGGTGGAACCAAAAGGTATAGACAGTTAAAGCTTTCAGGAATTCTAACACAGGCGCATGCACGCACGTGCGTGCACACACACACACACACACATATTGCAGCAGCAATTTCTTTGTGTAATGTTTTTCAAGAGAGTGGAAAAAGAACACAAAAATGTGTCAACATCAATTCCACTCCTGGGGAAATGCCCTAGAGAAGAAACTTGTTCACATGTGCATCAGAAGACAGGTGCAAGAATTTTCATACGTTATTGTTTGCACCAGCAGAAAACTGGAAAAAGTCCAAGTGTCCAGAAACAATAAACAGGAGAATATACTGCTATATAGCATAGCATGGAATAGTATATGGAAGATTACACAAAAGAGAAAATGAATGAAAGTTCACACAGCAAAATTGATGTTAGAATATAAGAATAAAAAGCAAGTCACAAGAGATTACAGTATGACATCATTTTTATGAAGTTTGAAAACAAGGCTAAACAATAATTATTTAGCGACCTATTCGAAACTATTTTAAAACAAAAAAGGCAGATAATGATTAACAAAGTTCTGGCAAAAATGTAGATAAAAAAACAAAGATTGGACAGGTGAAGAAAACATAAGTAGATTCAATAGTATTAGTAATTTTTATTAAGTTGGATGCTGAGTTCACAAGTGTTTGTTTTACTTTTATGGTTTATAATATACATATAAAATATTACATAATAAATAAATGTTTATATTTACCACTTCCTTTTCTGTTCATCTTTTCTTTTGATATTGCATATATATTGTATAAGGAGAAAGAATACAGATCCCAAAACTGTACCCTATTATTTCCTGAGACTCCCAGAATAAATTCCGGAGAAGTCAGTCTAATGAATTTTCAATAGAAAAATGCAAAATGCTAGTGATCTACTCAAACTCCACAAGCTCAAAATCATATGAGACTATAACTTATTTCATAAAACCATCAGAAAGCTGCATCCTCTTTCTAAACAACAAAATGCCAGGAGAGCACCTTCTAGCTTCACAGTTCAATAACAGGAAAAATCAGAAACAATTGCCTGCATCTGTTCCCTAGATTCTTAGAGAAAGAACCTTCAAAATGAATTTTTAAATCTGAGGAGATAGAAATGAGCAAGATATCTGAGGCATATTTTCAAGGCAGAGACACACAAATTGAAGTTAATAAAAAGATTCAACCAAATAATATATTACCCAAACTGTAAATGGAGGTTACAAAACATATAGCAAATAGAAATAATGAAGAGTTGCCCAGAAGGTCTGGAGTTCACAGAATTCTGGCTCATTTTAAGTTTTTTAAGGTAATATGAGAGGAAGACCAGTTTCCAAAAAAATTAGAATGCAAATATACTTAACACAAAAATATACTATACATAATTCTTTTCATAATTCAAAAACCAATAGTTCTAGCTCCTCAATATAATCCCTAAATATCATTGTACAAAACTTTCAGGAAATACTTGTTTATTTAAACTATCTGGTACTAGGTAAGTATTTACTATGAATATGATACAAAGTTTTTAAAACAGGAGCAAGGACACAAATATCATTGGGAGGAAAGATTTTAAAGAGAAGAAAAAATGAATTTAAATGAAGTTGTATCAGCATTGCTCTGAATGTCCAATTGCTTCTTCACCAAAAGTATGAGTGGTCTTGGGAAACTTCAGCATTTAAATGACTTGAAATTTCCAATTTATTTGAAATAACAATTTTGGGTGTTTTAACAAATAAAGTGTTTCTTATGCAAAAATCCAAAACCTTTCCAAATTTTCCTTTTAATGAGAAACATAAAACAAGGCTTAAATCTGGGATATTATAAGTGCTTCACCAATATAACTTTCAATCAGAATAGTAAAAAATCTAATATCCACAAATTTTGCCTTAAAAATTATTGTGATGCTCTCACTGGGTGTGAATGTTAATTAAAAAAAAAACATGGGCTTTTAATAGATTTTTTGCTTTAACAGAAACACATTGCTCTTAACTGGCTACTGTCTAAAAACCTCACCCAAGGCTTTACTAACCTCTCTCACTGACACCATCACATTCCACATATTTTTCAGAAGGGATGATTGGCTTTCAGTGGGGAAACTTTAGTATCAGCTTTTCCAAATAGCCTGAAAAGAGAGTTAAACTGAATTGCTCTTCCAGAACACAAGAACATCATTGCTGCCAAATGCTAAATCCCTGAACACCATGGGACATTTCCTATGATTCTATCTGTGGTACAGAATGAGATTCCTAGAATATTTTTCTTTTTTAAAAGTTTCTTCAAATAATAACAGCAATAGTAGTTATAATAGCAATACTAGTAATAGTTATAATTACAGAAGCTAAATATTTTATATATTAATATGTCAAATCCTCACAATAACCCTGCAAGGCCGGTAACATTCATACAGATTTACAGATGAGGGAACTGAAGCACAAAAAGATTAATTTGTCCAAAGTCACACAACCAGGAAATAATGCTGGCTACATTTATTGAGCACCTACTTTGAGCTGGCAATGTTCTAAATGCTTTAGTTGCCTTAACTAATTATTCATCTTCATGAAAACCTTGATCCCTATGATAACACTGTAAAGATACCCATTTTTTGGTTGAGAAACTGAAGAGAGAGATCAAGTAACATGCTCTATGTCATCCATCTAGGAAATGCTGAACTGAAATTCAAACACAGGTAACCTAGCTCCAGAGTCTACACTCAGTAGGCTATACTGTCTCTCTAAATATTAAAACTTAGATTCAAACTCAGATCTAGCTCAAAGACATGACTTTTAAAAATGAATTTCCTCATTGTTTAAACTAAACCATATATCTCTTTTAGTACAGCAAAGGCTATCAGAGGAGCAAAACACAACTTATAAGCAAAGTAAATATATTTCAGTGGAAATATATGTAGAAATACAAATGATTGTTTAGAGATGTGAACAATGATAATAATCCATCAGATATACACATAAACACATGCTCATTCTTGTGCTGGGAAACAGCTGCATAATCCATTGGAAAGCCTGTCCCACCAGGAATTCAAAGCTCAAATGCTGCTGTCCCTTCTTACACGCACAGTAAATGAATCCACATACTTTTATTACCATGATAGCAGAAAGCACACAATTCCACTGGGCAAATACTCTAATTTCTGACCAATGTACGTCCTATGGAATTGTATTTAAAGCCTGCATACTTTCCATTACTTTTATGGCTCTAACAAAGAGAGTTCATTTATTCTAATATTTCTACCTAACTACAAGCTTTGTCACTCTCTCCTAATCACAATAATTATTACCTAAAGAATAAGTTTTTAAAAAGAGCCATAGAGTCAGGAATTTAGTTCTATTTTGTCAGACAGTTGAGAGTTTTATCATTGTATCCCTTTTCCTGCGATCTCACATGACTCCAGAACTTGACTCAAACCAGTGCCCTCGGCCTAGGATCATATACTTAGTAGTATGATACACAAGACATGATAGTGGCTGAAGCACTATTATTAAAGAGAGATTAAAACAGCTGTACATTATGCTGAAGCACTCACTCTTCCCTTTACAAACAGACGGTCCTGGATTACAAGCAGCACTTGACCATTTAAATCACGACAAAAACCAGATTTAACCAGCTGGGCCATATTCTCCTAGGCAGTGCCTGTTGACCTCCTCAGTCACAGCTGCACAAATGAAATTCTCATTAGACAACTTATTTTCAGAAGCCAAAGGACTCTCTGATTAAATATATGTATTTAGATATAGAAGTCCTTTTTAAACTATTCATTTTCTGTCGCTTATGTTAGAGCCCAGCTATATTGGCAACAAGACGGGTGATACAAGGATAACTAAAATTCATCATTTTATTATAGCTGAAGAATTTTAGCCTTGGAAGAATCTTAACCTGAATCTATTAATCAAAGCCTTCCTGTACACTCTATCTACCAATGTTTTAAAAGGCGGTTTCTGACATTCATCATTCAGTCCATCTATGGATCTGTCTACCTACCTACATACCAATTTACCTATCTATAATACTAAATCAAAGTTAAATTTACAAAAGACAGAAACTTTGCTTATCTTCCCATAAGTCTCAGTTTCAGAGGGAGCACTTCAGATGTAGCACCTTTGTTCAACCATGTTTTACAATCTAGTCAAATCACTGCTCAGGAGAGGGCATTTCTTGAAAGAATAGCAGATTAAACACTGGACAACAATTTGGTTGATCAAAGCATCTGCCTGGAGAGTTTTTGTTTCATCATGCAAATATAGTTTTTAAAAGGACCATCATGAACTTTTTACAGATCAGTTCTTGTAGATGAGGGCAAATGAGAGAGAGGTATTTAGTCCAATAAAGAGTAAAAATATTCTCCAGAACAAGAATAATGCAAGAAAGGTAATCATTTATTATGTCAATCACACAGGCTTGTCTCTCAGTTAATCATGAAATATGGCCCTCAAACCATGAAGTAGATGTGAGGGAGAGGTGGGTAATGCATTTGTAGACTTTTAGGTTTCCAATGAGATAATATGTCCCAAATGAGGAGATGGACCTGAAACTTTAAAGGATCAATGTCAGGCAAATATTGGTGGAGCTGTTATACCTCCTTAGACCTAGAATATAATTATTTAAGAAGCAGAAATCTATCCTAAACTTTTTAATGACCCTTTCTATAATTATTTCTGTTCTCCCATTATGCTATTCTATACTATGCTCCACATAGATAATCAAAATTAGGATTCAAACTCAAGACACCAAACTCAGAATAAAAAAAAATTCTCATTGCTCCCATGTCCAAAACATGTTCCTCTGCTTTTTTTTTTTTAATTGTATTACCACGTTCCTATTTGCCCAGAGTTTAAAAATTCTGAGCACTCTGAACCATTCTTCTGTCTTGGTCTCTACACTTAAACATTAACTCTTAACAGTTCTATCTCCTAATATCTTTTCCATATGCATCCCCCTTCCTTCCTCATTTCTGCTGCCTTCGTTCAGCAGACCCTCATTATCTCTAGCTTGAAACAATTTCCTTAATGTCTCTCCCTGCTCCCATTCATCCTAAACAGTGCAGCCAGATTAACTTTCCTGAAAGAAAGCTCTAATCCATCAACTTATTGTGCTAAAAAACAGTGGTTCCTCCATTGCCTTCAACATAAAGTTCAAACTCCTTAGGCAAGAGTCAAAGGGCCTCCATGATCTGACCACAACCTACTTTTTCAGTCTTATATCCCATATGCATCTTCTTTTTTTTTTTTTACTTAGAACCTGAACTGTTGGCCGTTTTAAAGTCCTCTGCCTATTCTTTCTGCCTGAAATGTTTCTCGTCTCAATTTCTGTCTATATAAATCCTTTCATTCTCCAAGACCAACTAAGACCCATTTCCCTATAGAACCTTCCAATGGCTTCCAAGGCAGAAGTAATTTTTCTATCTAGTAAATTCCCATAATATTTTATCTATATAGCTCTATGGAATTTATTATATCCTAGATACTGAATTAGAGTTCATTTTTATATGCCTTATATCTCTTACTAGAATATGAATTATTAAAAGTTAGAGACCATAGTTTTATTCATTATGGGTGTACCATATCATCTAGCATAGGGATTCTTAACTGGTGGTCCACAGACTCCAGTAGACATAGATAGAATTCAAAGGGTCTCTAAACTTTTGTGGAAAAATTATTTTTCACTAGCCTGTATTGAAAATTTACATTTCCTTAAATTATGGATGCAAGTAACAAACCATACAGTATTTGTGGTTCCTATGACATTGTCACCAATAGTATCACAATTGATATTTTATATTACATTATACTTGGAGATATCTCAAATATCTTTTACGCTTATCACTACTTCAAAATTATTATACTGTTAGGCCCTCTATAAGATCTTGTTTTCTTAATGCATTAGTGGAATAGCATATTCTACCATATCACAAATGTTTTAAATTATTTACTGGTTTTTTGTTTGTTTGTTTGTTTGTTTTGAGACAGAGTCTCGCTCTGTCACCCAGGCTGGAGTGCAGTGGCATGATCTCAGCTCACTGCAGCCTCCGCCTCCCAGGTTCAAGCAATTCTTCTGCCTCAGCCTCCCGAGTAGCTGGGACTACAGGTACGTGCCACCATGCCTGGCTAATTTTTGTATTTTTAGTAGAGATGAGGTTTCACCATGTTGGCCAGGATGGTCTTGATCTCCTGACCTCGTGATCTGCCCGCCTCAGCCTCCCAAAGTGAGCCACCGTGCCTGGCCTATTTACTGTTTTAATATGATTCATTTTCTCTGTAATCTGTGTATTTTACCTTATGTATTTAAAATAATTTTTAAAAAAAGATCTGTAGGCTTCACTAGACTATCAAAGGGATTCACAGAAAGAAAAATTAAGAATCCTTGAGTTTTAATAAAATGCATTTCACAGAAGAAGAATATGTAGAAAAATAATCACAATACTATGTAGTCCTTGAAAAGTGCTGTAAAAAAAAAGATATACCATAAACTGTGGAATATTTTATAACAGTTCATAAAAATTCATAGTCTTGGCATTGGAAAAAAGATCAAACTTCTGTCCTCTACAACACCTCTATTAAAATGACAACAGAGATGGCTGCATATCTCTAAGGATAGATAAGTTACTATCATCCAAGGGAGAATATTCCATATAGACAGCTACAACTGTTAGCTAGTTGGTCTTATCAACCATAATCAGGTTCCTCATAACTTCTTGTCACTGATCTGTATTCTATCCCCAGGAAGCTAGACAGTATAAACCCAATCCCTCCTCCATGTGACTTTAATCTTTAAAGACACCATCACGTCTTCCTTGATTTTCTTTTCTCTGGGGTTAGTATTACTAATTCCTTCAACCATTCTTCTTCTTACATAATTTCATCTCTGTGATTATACCAGTTGTTCTCTGAGAATATCCCAATGCCTTTGAGTTCCTCTTAAAGTGTGGTAATTCTGAACTCAACACAATACTTCAGAAACATTCTATTGAGCAGGGAGTTTAGTGGGACTACCACCTCTTGAATGCATCATACTGTACTTCTAGTGATGCTGACTGAAATAGCACTGGCAATTTTTTTGGCAATATTAACTATGCTGACCCCACTGCATTTTCTGTCACTTAAAACTCATAGGTTTTTTTTTAACCATTAATCTGGCTGTTATTTGAATTTTCTTCAGTAATTACTTGTGCAGCTGGGATTTGGGTCACAACTTCTGAAATTGATAATAAGATCTATTATATTTTATCTTGGTAGGTTATTTTTAAGTTCATAGTTTCAGTTTATCAAAACATTTTAAGTTTTGTTTCTTTAATGCATTATATTCACTGTTCCAGATTTGTGAGATTGGTAAATTTGATGAGCATGTTTTTGGTCATTTCATATCTGCATTTAATATATTTATATTACATACATTAATATATACTAAAGATGCCTGAATTTCTGATGTCTAAAACATACATATTGCAAAAAAAAATCTGTAGAGTATGAAAACATTCATTACTAGTAGAAGTACAGTAATAAATGACTCTTAAAAGACTACTGTCTCATTCTGTAAGTGTCTCTCTTACACAAAATCAACTGTAACACATGGTAACAAAGAGGATGAAGAGAAAATTAACCATTACTTGCAAGGAAAAAATGATTTAAAATTCCCTAGTAGCTCAGGAAAAAAATCATCACCAATCAATGTCTTTATTTTTACATTAAAGACTCCTCCAAAGTATTTTGAAAACCACTTACTTATAGAACTGAAACCATCTTTTGGTGGATCACAATTAAAAGTAATCTAGCGATCTTACTTATTCAGTAGATAATTATCTGTCAATCCCCATTATTCAGAACATAGCCAAGAATGCGGACGACGAAGTCTCAGAAGCCAAAAGTGTCAGCATGTAGTTCATGCACTAAAGATCATATGTATTTCCCAGAATCTCTCAGCAACACCTCCAGAACATACTTGTTCATATTTCAAATACAGTCCAGAATGTTCTGATTATCTAATTTTATAATCTATAGGTAAATAGGAGAAAATTAGAAATTATTTACAACTAAGCAAGAAATAATAGCCTGCAACCTGATATTGAAGGAGACACCAACACACACACCAAAAAAATACATATATACAAAAAGATATATATATCAAGCAGACACAAAAACTCCTAAGTTTCATAACTGAAAAATAACCATAAAATCAAAGTGCTAATAATCTCAGTGATCACTAGGGGCATTATTATAGCACAGTAAAATAATTGACATTTATAATATATCAGTTATATATGTTATATATAATACAAGTCAAATTTATAAGTTTATAGTTAATATTTATATAGTTTACAGTTAAAGACATATTCACTATTATTATTAATCCTCAAAAGGTTTAAGTTGCAAAGTCAGTAACCAAATTTTAAATTTTGTGGCTCAAGTAGATTGAAGAATTTACCCAGGGTCACATAATTGTTTGAAGGGTACTGAAGTTCCTAGTCTACTGTATTATGACCCTAGATCATCAAAAAATATATACATTTTGTGTCATATTACCTGATTAGTAAAACAGGGAAGCATGCAATATATTTTAGAAAGACTTCTACAAAAATTAATTGGAATCTTTTAAGTTTTTGAGCCCTCAAAGGAATAAAATTAAGTTACATTAAAAATTAATATCAAATTAATTTGTCTATAGTATCACAAAAGTCTCAATTTAACTTGCAATGCTAGTAATAAATCCAGAGCTACTAATTACTCTACATTTTAAGGCCTACAATCTGTACATAAAAGCTGAAAGTGCAACATAGTATAACAGTCACTTATACTTGATTTACTTTGTTTAAAAATATTATTGGAGAGTCTTCTTTCATTTCTGTTTTCTAGGATGCACATGAACCTGAGTGAACTCTTGTACAGAGTAGAGAAGGTAGATGTGGGATGTTACAAGAGATGTCATGTATCAAAGAAGTCACTCATATACTTTCAGTTTTAGCAATGTTTGAAGCCCTCTAACTCTCCATTCTACAATGTTAGGAGATAAAATAATATATTTATAAAAATGAAGAGAAATCTTTTTAATTTTGCTTTTTAAACAGTTGACATTTTTATAAAGAAATACTATCCTCCAAAAGGAAATAGGGGAGAAAAAATGAAAAATAAAGTTGCAGTTAGGAAAAATCCCTTGTTACCTTTTTCCAGAGTATGATTATGGTCAGTTTAAAATCTTAATTTGTTATCTTAAGAACCATATAAAATGCACAAAGTTTTAGAAAAACGGAGCTATCTATTTAACACTCCTAATGGATCACAATCTGCCATCACCATAGTAACCTCTGAATAACTTTTTCCTAGCTAGTGTCAATTATGCACTTCTCTGGTCCTTGAAATCCCACTTTTTTTTTTTTTTAAGGCCTGGAATCTTTAGAAGAAAAAGAAATAGAGCCCAACAGTGAAGTCCACACATACCCTCTTGTTCAGTCCGAGTCATTTCCTCCAGCTTCTTCTGCTTCAGTGTGTCCACCACATCGGCAAGACTCCCTTTGCGGCGTTCTGGGGTTCCAAAAGTAACACTGGTCATTATCTCGCGGTCCCGACTCCCTTCGTCAGGCTTATGTGGTGAGGTAGAGGTATTTCGGAAGGAATATAGGGAACATAACTTATTATTCTCTGATTCCTAGAAAAATAAAATAAAATAAAACCATTAGAATATACGTTTCTTTGCATGCTACTGGAGAAAAGAATCCCAAACTCAGGACAGTATATGATGCTTAGTAGGACAAATAAAATAGATTAATTAAAATAAAATACAAGTAACTTAGTAGGACAAATAAAAAATACAATTCTGATTAAACAATACCGATTAAACAAAACATTAAAGAAGCAATTGTCAAAGGAACTAATGTGAAGTTGCAGATTAAAACTGTTTAGCTTTTTAAATATAAAGCAGTATAAGTGCTTCAAAAACAAACATTTCAACTTCTTACTCATTTACACCTTTCATTTAAATTAGTTCACATCCAATGACTAATTATTAGGCTTGGTAAAGTTTTTCTTTTAATTGGACACTTTTATTAGTAACACTCTTCCCATAGCATAAAAAGGAGTACATCATAAAAAACACTGTCCTTTAGTTTAGAACAAGTAGAAAAGTTAGCTTCAGTAGCCAATGTTCATTGTTCACCAGAAAATATAGAAATTATCTAAATCAGTGCCAGAAAGTTAGCCAACATGAATATTTTTGTGTGCTGGGGTTTGGAGAAAACTGTTTTGTTTTGGTTTTTCTAGCTACACAGCTGTCCAAAGTTATAGAAGTCTCTTTCTATTCCTTACACTTACCACTGATTCTTCAGCACATTTTTCATGTGGCATTTAAAAACGTCTTTTTAAAATTATTATTATTATACTTTAAGTTCTAGGGTACATGTGCACAACGTGCAGGTTTTTCACATATGTATACATGTAGCATGTTGGTGTGATGCACCCATTAACTCTTCATTTACATTAGGTATATCTCCCCCCGGTGTGTGATGTTTCCCTTCCTGTGTCCAAGTGTTCCCCCCTATGAGTGAGAACATGCGGTGTTTGGTTTTTTGTCCTTACAATAGTTTCCTGAGAACGATGGTTTCCAGCTTCATCCATGTTCCTACAAGAGACATGAACTCATCCTTTTTTATGGCTGCATAGTATTCCATGGTGTATATGTGCCACATTTTCTTAATCCAGTCTATCATTGATGGACATTTGGGTTGGTTCCAAGTCTTTGCTATTGTGAATAGTGCTGCAATAAACATGCGTGTGTATGTGTCTTTATAGCAGCATGATTTATAAACATCATTTTTTTATTTTACAAAAGGATAAGTTTATCCTCAGGTGAGAAGTATTTAAAAAAAATAGGACAGGCTTATTACAGAAATATTTGTGCAGGAATTAATTCATAGTATAGAGAAGTTAGCTAACTGTGAAGAGGGTTAGATGGATCAGCTGAAAAGGAAAAAGCAAATCATAGGTGGAAAACAAACACCTAAAAGTTCATAGAAATAAAATGTTTTTATATTTCTTTAAACTGGAACTGAGGGTTGGAAACAGCTATTATTTTGCCATAGCCCTTCAGCAGCCTTGCATTCACCTTTTATCTGTTTGCACAAGGGTATTCTCTCTCCCTATATTTATATAAAAAAAGTGTGTAAAGTAAATCAGCCAGTCTTTGTGATCAGACTCCTGAAAATCCTAATTCCTCCTCTATCTCTTTGCTTCACAAGGAAGCCCAGTAAAAGTCAAGAACTTGAGGACAAGCATGGGGCAAAAGTTACATAGTTAATAACTAATGGGAAAAGGGGAGAAAAGGAAAATTATATCTAGAGCAGTAAATTTCTACATATATTAAGTGACATAATAATTATACTCACCAAATGCTAGGTATTTCAGATTATTGTCATTGTATATAAGGTGGGAAACAATGGATTTTCAGGGTTATTGAAAGCACATAATGAGATAATATTTGTAAGGCACCATGGCATAGTGCTGGGCTCACAATACTGAGGTGGTGTTTAATAACTGGTAGATACTATTTCCTGAAGGAAGGAACAGATTTAGGAATGGGACGAAAGAGATTTTTTTCCTTCTGGACCTGAGGAATTATGAAGTAAAAAATGTTCATGAGTCTCGAACTAAGATAAATCTTATGAAACCTGGGAATATATTAAAAACCATTGAATTGTATACATTAAGTGGGTAAATTATATGGTATATTTATTATATCTCAATTAAGCTGAATCTTTTTATTAAGAGATAAATCTTAATTTTTTGTGCATACCCATTGTTAGTACAATGCCCAGAATAGAGCAGCTCAATATATTTATGCTGAAATAAATGGAAAATGATAAAATAAATGGGGCAGGGCAGGAAAGAGAGCTTCTCTTTGCCTTTCTTCTAGATCCCTTCCTTCCTCCAGGAAAGACGTTTTATCTCACTTAATGTTTACAAGAATTCTGTGAAGTGATGCAGAGGAACCCCTTCTTTTAGATGCCAGTCATGGCTAGTATGTGGCTCCTTGGAATGGCCAGTTCATTCTCCACTTGTGTGAATGAAAATGCAGAGATATATTTGTCAAAGCCATTTAAACCTCTTAATAAAGTCCACATTAGACATCTGACCAAGGCTTTTATGAATTAATAATCACCATTTGATCAATCATACTTCAGTTGCTTTCATTTCAGATGCCAATTATTGTCACATTATGGCCAAAAAAAAAAAATACCCTGACTCAACCTACGGGATTAAAGAACAAGTCAAAACAGTAATATGTGGAAGTGGTTACCTACAAATGACTCACAATTGACTATAATAAAGAGATTTTCCCATCACTGCCAAACTGAAATTGAAAGATGCTAAGAGAGGCTCTCCAGCCTAGTAACAACTTTAGATTGTCCTGAGAGCATTTAGGCTCCAAAGAGTACCATTTTTTCCTATCAGGACTAATGCCAAACAGTCTTATTTACGCATTGTTATGTACTTGTTGGACTATGTTCCTTGTTCTTTACTCATGGGAATGTGGTCACTGCCATCCTGCACCACAGACAATAACCATGGGTTCCTTATTGCAATGATGACCCACACTGTTCTTAGCCCCATTATCTGTGCAAAGTGGCTCAACACTACCAAGGAGCAGAGAGCAAGAGGCTAGAGAGTCATGATTTCCCCACAAAAGCCACAAGAATTACTTGCAATATGACACCAAACTGTAAAAATAGGCAGTAAATAAAAACAAATGGCTTAAGTTGTGTGTCATGTTAACAACAATGGGAGGGGGCAAAATTTACCATTTCCAGCCATCACTTTTTAACTTTCTAAAACCTAATAAATATTAACCTTTCATAAGTGGAAGTCTGTAAGCAATTCATCTGAGTAAAAGGGGCACATAAATTAATAAACTTATAATAGGTTACTGTCTAATATGAAGTCAATAATGCCAACTTTAAAAAAAAATCTTGACAAAGAATCTCTGGTTTCTTTAAGGAGGCTACATAACTTTAAAGTAAATTTTATTAAGAAAAAAAGCCCAGATTATTTTGTAATTTCTTAAGAACAAAACAGGTCCAATGACACATCGATCGAGGCAAAATATCCGATATGGTTTAGATTTGTGTCCCTGCCCAAATCTCAAGTTGAATTGTAATTCCCAATGTTGGAGGAGAGGCTTGATGGGAGGTGATTAAATCATGGAGGCAGACTTTCCCCTTGCTTATGATAATGAGTGAGTTTTCATGAAATCTGGTTGTTCAAAAGTGTGTAGACCTCCCCACTCTCTCTTCCTCCTGCTCCAGCCATATAACATGTGCCTGCTTCCCCTTTGCTTTCCACCATGATTGTAAATTTCCTGAGGCCTCCCCAGCCATGCTTCCTGTACAGCCTGCAGAACCATGAGCTATTAAACCTCTTTTCTTTATAAATTACCCAGTCTCAGGTATTTCTTTATAGCAGTGTGAGAATGGTCTAAACCAATGTCCAACAATAATATCTACCAAGTCTTAATGCATGTTACTGCAGCACTGCTGTGAAGAGACTTGAGACAATGTTTCCCTAAAGTAGTGGTTCTCAAGCTTCAATGTGTAGAATTATCTGGCAAGTGTGTTAAAATGCAGATTCCTTCACCCCATACCACCTTCCACAATGATGGGGCCAAGGAATTTGAATACTGATGAACAACCCAAGTGATTCCGATGCACAGGTCCTGATCCCACTTTAAGAAATACTGCTCCCTAAAGAACAATGATATAAATGTGTTTTGCCTTAATATTATAATGTGAATATAATTGTGTAAAAAATTTTTAAAGCTGGTTGTGATTCTTCAAAATAACATAAAGGAGATTATTTCTCTTCTTTTGATTTTTCTTTTGAAAATAACCACTGTTTAACATGACTAAACACATGAACATCACAAAAAGAAGAACATGTGGGCACTGAGTTAGTAAACATTAGTTTATTCAAAGGAAATGTACTATAAATTTCTTTTCTTTCAACCCCTAACCTCAGCAGCCCCACCAAACCTAACAGCGAAGAAAATTTTCAAAATATAATTTAAAAGGATCCTAGTCCCAAATAAAGGAAAAAAGCTATGTTGATTCAGATAATCTAAGGAGCATTTCACTGGAAATCAATTAAATACAGTATGTAAAATATATGTAGATGATTGAAAAAGTACACAGTAGTATCAAAAAATAGTTATTAGACAAAGTTTCTAGGAAAGAAAAGGCAGCTTTTGCATATTTGCAAATCAAGAATTTTAATTAAGATGTTTTCCAGTATTTGAAGAGATAAAGTAAATATTAAAAACAAAAAATATTAAAACGAATATTGTTCAGATTTTTCAGAAGTTACTATTCAAAACTGATTGTTCACCAGTGGCATTCAAATGGCTTTAAATTTAAGTAGCCATCTTATGGTATTGAATATATCAAAATTACTCAAATCTTTGGGCATTTGTGTGTCTTGTTGCTTTCCCCTGCAATGCCCTATATCTTCCTTAACTTTGAACCCAACCCACTCTTCAAAGTTCAGATCAAACTGCATTTCATGCTTGAAGCACCCCTGACTATACTGGACCTCACTATCATGCTACCCTCCAAACTACACATCAAAGCACTTAATCATAACCATATAATTTAGCATTTAATAATATACTAGAATAAAATATTCATTACTATTTTGCATGTAATTGTCATATCTGTAAGTAAATTTTAACTCTTAAAGGATTTCAGGACTTCATGCTTCTTCCATAGGCTTCCAGAGCATACAACAAAATTAAATCTGTGGACTGACAAACTTGAAACAACTACTTATCAAATATGTCAAAAATAATCAAAAGGCTGAGCACAGTGACTCACACCTGTAATCCCAGCACTTTGAGAAGTCAAGCAGGAGGATCACTTGAGCCCAGGAGTTTGAGACCAGCCTATGCAACATAGCGAGACCCTATCCCTACAAATAATAAAAAAAATTAGCTGACTGTGGTGGTGCACACTTGTGGTCCCAGCTGCTTGGGAGGCTGAGGGGAGAAAATTGCTTGAACTTCAGAGGTCCAGGCCACAGTAAGCCATGATTGCTCCACAGCACTCCAGCCTGGGCAACAGAGCCAGACTCTGTCTCTCAAAACAAACAAACAAACAAAAAAATCAAACAGGCGAAGAGCAATGATTTGCTGCAACGATGACAGGATTGCTTAAGCTAAACATTTAGAACTGAGATATTAAAACATAAGGAATTGATGATACAACTACACAGTGGAATACAACACAGCCATTAAAAACAAACATATCTATTGAACATACTGTTGTTTACAGTGATGAATAACTATAGGCAACCTAGTCATTCCAATTGTAGGAATTATTTGAGGGCATTAAGATTTTATCTATATGATGAAATGTTTTGAAGCTACTGAAAATCATAGTCTTGCAGAAAATTTAATGAAATGTGGGAATATTCATAATGTATTGTTAGTTCAAAGTATATTAATAAGACTAATATACTTTTTTATTTTAAATTTTTGGATACATAATAGTTGTCCATATGTATGTGGTACATGTGATGTTTTGATACAAGCATATAATGTGTAATGATCAAATTTGGGGAACTAAGATATCCATCACCTTCATCAACAGATAAATGAATTTTAAAAATGTAGTATGTATACACAATGGAATATTATTTACAGTAAAAAAAAAGAATAAAATTCTGTTATTTGCAACAACATGGATAGAGCTGGAGGACATTATGTTAAGTGAAATAAGCCAGGCACAGAAAGACAAATATCACATGTTCTCACTCACATATGAGAAGTAGTGAATAGAACAGTGGTTACTAGAGGCTAGGAAGGCTAGTGATGGGGAATAAAGAGGAGTTGGTTGATGAGTATGAAAATATAGTTAGATAGAAGGAATAAGATCTACTGTTTGGTAGCATACTATACATCATTAAAAAATTATGTACAGAAAAAAAGAGATCATAGTACACAATAAAATGTTAATGGTCCTCTGAGTATTGGGATAATAGATAACTTTATTTCCTTTTTGAAGTTCTCTATATTTTGTAAATGTCCTATCACAAATAATACTTTTAATCAGAAAATAAATTTCATCTTCACATTTAAATATAAATATCAAAGAAGTCATAGAAATAATTTATTCACAAGGAAAGATGTGTTAAATGAAAAAAGCATATACTGTAGTATTTAGAATATAACACCAATTATTTATATGTGTGCATAAGTGTAAATGTGCTCCCCCACGCACAAACATACACAAACTGGAAAGATATATCAAAATATTTATAGTGATTCCTAAATGGTGGTAAGACTGTTGGTAATTTTCATTTCCTTTTTTGCTTATCCGTGTTTTCTAATTCATCTTCCATAAACACATTACTCATGTAGTAAAGAAAAACAAAAGCTATTTTTTACACTGATGCTTAGGGGAAACAGAAAAAAATAGTAATTTAAAAGAATAGATTTTGGCCTTCTTGAAGATATCGAGAGAGTCAGTATATTATAGCTTCCCTCTACCAAACCCAGAACAAATAAACAAGCTTTCTTTCCTTGGCATTTCTACAGTTGCAGGATCTCAAGTATTATTTCTAATAAATCTAATTATTAAAAAATTAATCTTCATGTAAGCTAAAATCTAGATACTTATTGCTATGGTTTGAATGTATGTCCTCCCGTAATTCATAAATCAAAGTCTAAGATCTAATCACTTTAGGAGGTGATTAAGTTATGAGAACAGAGCCCTCATGAATGGGATTAGCAAACTTATGAAAGTGCTGAAGGCAAACAGTTAGGTCCTTTTTGCCCTTCCACCCTTCTGCCATGTGAGGACACAGTTTGTTGATCCTGTCTAGATGATCCAGTAACAAGGTGTTGTCTTGGAAGCAGAGACTGGGCCTTCACCAGACACCAAACCTGCTGGTGCCTTGATCTTGGACTTCCCAGCCTCCAGAACTGTGAGAAATAAATTAGTGTTGTTTATAAATTACCCAGTATATGGTATTTTGTTATTAGCAGCAGTATTGGACTAAGACATTAATTACAACACATTGTTTCCTGTTTGCTCTCAAAAGATGCATAATATCAATCTATTTCCTCTTTCATGTGAGAGTTGTTCAAATATCTTAATGAAGATATTAAATTAATAGTCTTTTTCTAGGTAAAACTCCTGCACTTTCTAAACCCATTTCTCATTTGCCATGATTTCCAGACCCTTCATCATCCTCCTCTGATGCACTCATCTCTAGATGTCATTCTAAAAATATGTCACCAACAACTAGATACCAAATTCTACATCTTCACTTTCAGCAGGAAAAAACGACACTTAACAAGATTGTTCCCTCCATGTCACATAGGCAGGACCAGTAAAAATCTTTAACTGCAGGTTTTCTGACACCAAATCCAATGTTTTTTCTATTCCATAGGGCTATAGTTTTTTTTTTTTTTTTTAAAGTCACTCTCAACAGTAAAAGATGCCACAATACCAATGATGACTACCTTCTAAGTCTTTTTGTTTCCATCCATTTCCAGAAAGGAGATTTATCTACATTTGAGGCAAAAATTACACTTTATTATTCACCTTAATCCAAGAATTACCAAGAAGTAACTTGTATTACTTATGTATTGTTGTATAAGAAATCATCCAAAAACAAAGTGCTTAAAATGAAACTAATCATTTATTATCCTTAATGCTATCTGTAGGTCAGGAATTTGGGAGCATCTGGGCTGGGTGGTTCTGTCTAAAGTCTCCCATGTGGTTACAGCTAAGTCAGTGGTTAAGGCCAAAGTCATCTCAAAGGCTTCTTTACTCACAGATAAGGTACTTGGGCGGGGAACATTTTAGGAGCTCGGTGCTGAGATAACTAGGGTTTCTTGGACATCTTACTCTAGCTCTGCATGACCTTTCTGCATGGTCTCTTCTCTACAGTATGTTAGTTTCAGGATAGTCAAACTTCTTTTTTATGTGGTGTCTCAGAGATCCAAAGGTGCATGTCCCAGAGATGGCCAGATGAAAGCTATACCACTGTTTCTAACTTAGCCTGGGAAATCACGCTGTATAATTGTCACTGCATTCTATTCAATAGTGAGTCACCAAGCCTTGCTAAAAGTCAAGGGAAGGGGAATTAGACTCTGCGTTTTTATAGCATAGAGCTATAATTATGTCCTCAAATGGTTGCTATGAGAAATGAATCATGCATAAAGCACTTAGTACAATGCCTAGCATATAAGTACTCAATAAATGATAGCTACTCTTATTAAATACAAATGTCCTTTGTCCAATTGCCCTTTTTTTCAATTTTCAATTCTGAAAATACAGTCATGATAACCACTGGCACCTTTTAAGTTTTTATTCATACTTGTCCATCTAAGTGGAATAATAAATACTAAACTACATTACTTTCTTCATTATCAATGTTCACCTCAAACCAATTCCATTGAGATCTGGCTTCTCACAAAGCTCCAGGAACTTTAGCATTTATAATTTGCTTTTTCTAGGAATACTATCAATTCTTATTTATCCTATCTGCATATGGATTCTCTCTACTGTGTCCAGGAGCAGCTACAGTACACTACCGCTTTTATTCAGCTGGATTGCCAACCACACCTAGATGAGGAATGTGGATGGTCAGCCATACTGCAAGCAGAGGAGAGCAGTGGCCTGGGGTTGCAAAAGTCAGATCAGATGTCAGGAATTAAGAGTCAGAAAGCATAGGTCAGGAGCTGAATCTTGCCTATATTATGAAATTGAAACCCACATACAGGTGGGAGTCACTGCAGTTGGGAGAAATGACTGGGAAATGGCATAAGTAGCTGCAAGAATCAACTTCCCTACCGGCTGCCCAGTCTAATTGTAAGAACAGAATACTATTCACTTGTACCCTTTCCTGTATCCAGTAGCAAGAATGAATTAAATTTATTCATTCTTATAGCACCATATGTTGTCAGTTTTGCTTTGTTTTCCATTTTAGTTGCAGCCTCTCCATTTGCAAGGTTATCCTCAACCTAGTCTGCCCTCCCTATAGACAAGGTTTATTGAGATATCCAATCATAGATTTGCCCCGGTTTCGGACAGCACTCAATCTACAACAAACTTCTGCTTCCTTAGACCCTCTTCAAAATCACCAAAAGAAAGCCCAAACCCTAAAATAGGTCCAAATATAACACTCTCTTCCTAAGACGTTCTGTGGTTCACTATGGTATATATTCTCCCTCATTAAAAATGAGTAATAAACCCAATGTGTTCAGCTACAGGTATGTTCCTGGTAGTCTTTGACTGGAGGGAATTAAGGAGCTACAATTTATGTAAAGAAGTTAACACAATAGCAAAAACAACCAAAAGTCATTTATGTTTCAAATTACCATGGACTGGCAACTGAACCATGTTAGTGATCAATCTTCCTTGCCAGGTCACATGACTCTCACCACTATACCCCATCCTTCCTTGGTATGCAGTGCATTTATATATTTAAAGTTTCAATTAAATGTCCAAATTATGTTATATAAGTTACATATATGCAACTATGTTTAACATATTCCATTAACTTATACCGTAGACAATATATGTAACATTTTTCTGATTCTCCACTTTAAACAATCTTTTGTTTTTTTGATGAACAAAAAACTACTTGCCAACTGTACTATATAAGACACCTTCTACTATAGTGTTATTGACTTACAGAAAAGATTTAGGTTCTAATAACTTCTTGCTAGCAGAGGAAATCTAACCTTTTTAATATGCTGAAGACTAAATTGCAAACATTTCTGGTTCTTTCTCAGAGGAAAAAAGTATGTTTTTTTCTAATGTGACATACTGTAAAGAAAAGAATTGGGTTAAAGAAGCATATATAAATTAAAATGCTATATTTGGTTCTAATTGCCAACAGATTATTCATGACAAAAGTATCATTTTTTGAATGACAGTGAAAGTGTATTTTTTTCTTTTATTAAAACTGATATTTGCTAGTATATTAGATTTATATAACATTCTCAAAATTGAAATAACATATGCCACTTATCACTATTACTATGCTGTTGAATAACAATAAAATTATTCATAGATGTGTCAGAAAATAGATTTGTTACCAATATTTGCTAAAGTGTCATGATTCCTAAGGCTTTAAAAACAAGCTGTTGTTTCCTAAATGTTATTTCAATTCACAGAAAAAAAAAAACAAACCTAAAAGTTTGTTGAATGGCCTCATTAACATTCTATTTAATAAATGGAAGTAAATATACTGAATAGATTAAATACAGAAAACATCCCCAAACCTGTCAAGACAGGCACATAGAAAAGCTCTGCATTATCTATACACTACCAGCCTCACACACAAAATTAGAATCTCAAGATTCAAAGGTCTTTAAAACTCCAATTGTTCAATCCCATCTAGCACTTGAATTCCCTGTGCAAGAGAAGACGGAATAATAAAATAGTTAACAAAGTACAGGCGCCCTGGGCAAGATTTTCCAGTTTAAATCCCAGCTTTTCCACCTCTCATCCATATAAGCTCAGACAAGTTAGTTAACTTCTTTTTGCCTTAATTTCCTTGTCTGCAAAATGGCAATAATAATAGTGCAGTAAAGAATTTATCTCAGAGTTACGGGAATTAAGTGAATTAATAAAAATAGAACACTTAGAACAGTGTCATTACATAGTAAGTGATCATTAAATGGTGGTGGTTACAATTTCCTTGACAAGTGACTATTTGGCCTCTGCCTAAACACTTTCACTAATGGAGGATTTAGCAGCTCCCAAAGTGGTCCATTCCATTTTTGGAGGGTTGTCCAAAATTCTTCTTTACAGAAATATGAAACATGTTCCAATCTATATTTCCATTCCATGGAAACATTCAGAATGGCAGTTGTTCAATATATACTCACAGCTATTACAATACCCTTCTATCTTCTCTTCATCTAGGGAAAATATCCCTTTTTCCTTCATTTCTTCTTCATAAAACACAGTTCGGCTTGTCTGAAGATTCTCCTCTGAGTGTGTTCCAATTGTTTCTCCCTATATATCTCTTAAAGAGTAGTGCCCTAAACTCAATATACTCAGTACTGTCTGAACAATAAGAATTAAGACATTAAGAATTCCTTAGAGATGTCATGTTTTAAAGATTTCATGCCATGTAAGCAGAGCTTTAAGGCAGGCCTGATAGTGAACTTCCCAGCAATTAAATCAACATTCTATCAAGATTCAACTATCACAGTGGCTCATGCCTATAATCCCAGCACTTTAGGAGGCTGAGGCGGGCAAATCAGTTGAAGGCAGGAGTTCAAGACCAGCCTGGCCAACATGGTGAAACCCCGTCTCCACCAAAAATACAAAAAATTAGCCAGGCATGGTGGCACACACCTGTAATCCCAGCTACTCAGGAGAGGCTGAGGCAGGAGAATCACTTGAACCCAGAAGGCGGAGGTTCCAGTGAGTTGATATCAAACCACTGCACTCCAACCTGGGCAACAGAGCAAGACTCCATCTAAAACAAATAAACAAAGAAAAACAACATTCAACTATTGACTGGTTCATGTGCCTACCAACTCTAGACAGTTATTTTCATCTGGCAATTCATTAGTACTCAAACTACCATATACATGATACTCAATCTAAACAACAGTATTAAGCTAAGTCAAATTGGCTATCCCAATTTTAACCTTGAAACCAAGAAAGTTAGAAGTGTCAAGAGGCTTAGTCAATATAGTTCAAATCTTTCTTTTTCGAACTGAGGAAATTGAAGTCAGGAGATATAAAGTGACTTCCCTAAGGTCACATAGCAAATTAGGGCAGAGAAACACAGGCTTTCTAGGAGGTAACTTGTGTTCTCTCTAAGGACCCCAGAGAAAAAAAAGAAAAAAAGGACCCCCTACCGAACAAAAAGAATGTCTTTTTGACAATTTATGGCATTGAGAAATAAAGGGAGTGATTATGCAGAAGTTGGAGATGTTGTACAAATTCTTACACAGCACATTTCTATGCCTGGAGAGTTTCAAATGATTCCATAGAGCTCCTCTTAAGAGGTAACCACTTACTCTGGTGTCAGGTCAATCTTCCTCATGCTCTCCTCCTCTGCAGTTGTTTTCTTTTCATCCTCCTTTGAGTGACACCCATACTGTTTGTTGTTGTTTTTGTAATAAGCAAAGTAACTAGTGTGTTTTACACGAAAAGAAATAACTCACGGTATTCTCTTCATATCTCACAAATCCTAACATTAAAAAGTATCAGAGCCCAATCAAGGTTTGTCAAATCCATTTGTTCCTTAATAGAGATGCAACTCTATTGACAGTTAAGTCCTTTCAAGGCCCAGTTTGCCTAAAGAAGAGAGTCAAGAGAACAGATTGCTTTATGTGTCATACATACTCATGGCCACTCTGTGAGCTCAACAATCTCTCTTCACTAGATCTTGCCCAGTAAAGCTCCTAAGTTTGAGGATTTCACTGAAAGAACCTTCAAACTTTCTTCTAATATGTTAAATTCATATGGTGGGCTACCAAGAAACTCTTTATAATTCAGACCATTTTAAATAATCTCTAGCTCTCTTGTTTAAGGTCTTACAACTAGAACAAGTACAAAGAGACTAAAAATGATTCCTCAGGGGTTATGTTACTTATAAAACAATGATCTATCCATCCATGCATCCACCCACCTATCTCTACGTACGTTTCCAGCAAAAGGGAAACGGGGCACAAAATGTCACCAATTTAACACAAGGCAGCAAATAAAAAGTCTAACTGCCATCAGGTCCTCACAATGTCGGGAAGCTGTGCATTCCTCTACCTGAATGCAATATACAACCTTGGACTGATGACTCAACTACAATCACAGAGCCCATATTTTCTCTCTGGAAAGAAAAACTTTTCTCTGAATTTTTATTTTCCCCTCTTAACTTCCAAATATCTAAAAACATAGATTCATTCCTTGACCTACTGTGTCATCCAAAAGAACAGTAGCCAAAAGGAAGGCCAAATTCTAACTTTACTGTTAATTTCAGAAAGCAAAAGAAATAAACTATAATCCAATTATATCTGAAACACATCAATGAGAGAACAAAAATGAGAGAATCATCTTTAGTAGAAGCATACCAGGTACGAAATAAATTAATATAACTGAAAGTCATATATTGACTCTAAACTCAAGAGCAAAAGTTTTCTGAATTCGTTCATGGATTACATTAGTTTAATCCTGGCTAACTCAGTGCTTATGCAAAAAATTATTACTCACCACTGGAACTGACCAAAAAATTGATAAATAAAAGTAATTATCATATAAATATTTGAATTATTCATTTCTCAGCAAATAAATCTCTTCTATTATACCACCATAATCTATCTGTGCTTGAATGAGGGCACACTTCCTCTCAGAATTTTGAGACATTTGAGAATATTGTTTTCTGAGTACTCTCAGTACACTGGGAGTAGAAACAAATCAGAGTTAAATTATAATGAAAGCAAAAGTTTACCAAATAATTTCCAATCATTTTATTAAATAACATTTTCCATTTTCCAGGGTGCTAATGAAACATAAAGAAGATAAATGAAATGCATAAATATTCATTTCTAATTTCAACATGATTGTAAAATTTTATTAGCAAAGGTTTGTAATTTATACTTTGGAATTTAGAATGTGGTTTACACAAAGATATATTATTGAACTCAATTTGCATCACCTAAAAAACAATGCCTAGGGGGTCAAGAGAATGTAGTAAAGGTTAATATCATAAAAAATAAATATGTCATCACATTGAAAGCTGTATTAACAAAAGTAATAATAGCTTGAAGTTGCTCTTCTTTTATAAGGTTATGCTTCTCCTGGAAGGCAAGGAAACTTTTTTGCAGAGGACAATCAAACAGTGGGATAATTTCAGTATCAAGGTAATTAATGCATATTCATTATAGGTGTTCAAGAAAGATAAGATATATTTGTGGAGGGAACAGAGTAGGGTCTTTCCTGCTTGATGCAGGTGGTTTGACTGAATAACGAGAGACAGCCCTTTCAACCTCATCTTCAAACAAATGATGCAAGTAGGATTCATTATAATAAAGTTGCCTTTATGGAAAGCAACCCTCTCCAAATTAAAGAAGGTAGGTCTCAAGGTGTGCAGACACAATCCTGGGTTCCTCCTCCCAAAGTAATATGCTGCGTATCACAGTTGTCACCATCTTATTCCTGCTGATCTAGAAGGACTTTGAGATTAATATTTCATTCTAATCACAATAAGTTCAAATTAGTTATATAAACAACTGCACGCTATATAATATAAATATTATTTTCTACATGTTGCTTGGAAGCATTATGAAAAAATGTGCAGATTTTGTTGTTCCAGTTATCATATTTCATTACAGTGATGTACCCAGAGGCTAGGCAAGAAAAAATTTTAGGAAGGATTTCTGTACAAGAAAATATATATTAATCAGAACCACCTATAGACTGAAACATGCTCATAGAGTTCTGCTTTAATCAGAAAATTATTAGTGTCCCGAGATTAGCTTCCATTGATTAACCCTGACCAATTTTAATAAAAGGTTTATTTTTTTTTAAAAAAAGCTACATTCAAATGACATTTGAATCCATTAAGAAAGATAAAACCTGAGTAGAACAGTCCTGCTCAATCAGACGGTTCATGCTAGACTAGATTATACTAGACTTTTTATTAGTAACCAAGTCTTATTTTAAATAATTATCAAAAAGCTACTTTTCCTATGTGTGTAAATGCTGTAGACTCTAAGCTACACTTTGGTCATGTAGAAGTATCTGCATAGGGATAGTTGACAGGAAAAGTCAAACCACAGGAGCAGCCCTGGCAGTACTATGAGGTACACACTAGCAGTACATAGGTAAAGTAAATGAAAACAAAATATCCATCAAACATAGAAACAGCACATAAAACTGAGGCAAATTAGGAGAACGTTGGCTGACTCCAAGAAAAGATAATCCTTTTGAACATGCAGGAATGTTGCAAATTGTAAGTGGATGTCAGTGATAGAGTTCATTAAAGGGTTCATGTTATAGTCAGTGCACTACAAACCCTAGTCATTCGATCTTATACAGACTTAATGATTAAAATAAAAATAAACATGACATGTGACATCTCCTTAAAGACATTCTGAATACACAATTTTACTTCACTGAAAAAAAAGATACAAATGTCCGATTTTCCTTGATCTGTCAAAATACAAAAGAAATGCAAAAAGACTTTGCACAGATGTAGCAAAGTACTAGATTTTTATATTTTGGCAGGTGCTCAATACGCAGCCCATATAAGCACATGTTAATGACTGGAGTGTGTTAATCAGCATGCATACCTGATTCCTTCTTGCCCAAGGGAGAAAAAAGCCAACTATTCCAGAGCATGTTAATGTCTCTACTTTTTTGTTTTTTGAGATGGAGGCTTGCTTTGTCGCCCAGGCTGGAGTGCAATGGCACAATGTCGGCTCACTGCAGCCTCCACCTCCCAGATTCAAGCAATTCTCCTGCTTCAGCCTTCTGAGTAGCTGGGACCACAGGCACGCACCATCACGTCTGGCTAATTTTTGTATTTTTAGTAGAGATGGGGTTTCACCATGTTGGCCAAGCTGGTCTCAAACTCCTGACCTCAAGTGATCCACCTGCCTTAGCCTCCCAAAGTGCTGGGATTACAGGCATGAGCCACCACACCCAGCCTAATGTCTCTACTTTTGATGAAGATTTAATAAAATGCTAGGTAAGAAAGAAAATTTTTCCAAAAATTATCCTTAGAAAGGCATATTATATAATTAAGAATAATGAAAAAATAATTTATATTTCCATAAACATCGAGATACTTCCAAGTATCATACCAGTAACCCTTTGTTTAATTTAAACAATTTCGATTTGGAGAACTTTTAAAAATACATACTTTTTCTAAAGGACAGTGCACATTATCAGGGTGTAAAAATATAAAGGTAATCAATGTGTCAACACTAGACAACATTTGTCGTCTACTTCACTACCCACAGCAAGAGCTTTGCCAGATTCCATGCAATAAAATGTTTTATTTTTTAGTTCAAATTCTAAATAAATTTCTGTCATTCAATTTCTGAAATAAGTTGAAAAAGAGATAGTACCGTATGCAAATATAGTTTCAAAGTTACAGGAATTGGGAAATCCCCCATAAGTCTTCCTAGAAAATACTATTCAGTGATTCAAGGTAAGGATGGCCATTTTCACCTGTTAACAGAAATCTAGGCTTGAACTTTACTGAAATTGAATGAATTTCCAAAATCCAAAAATGAGAGAAGTAGTAACTAAATGTCTCAAGAAGTCTAAACCTTACAGGTTTATGGACTTTTTTCCAGTGCTTCACAGGCCAATCAGGTATCACAAAGGTGTACATAAATCTTACCTTAGGACATATGACTATGACTATACACTAGTTAGGACCAAGTGAACCAGTGGGTTTCACTACACTTTCTAAAGTACAGTCCCAATAAAAGTGGGGAAATAAATTTCATTTCGGTGCTGCCTACTATCTTAAATGACAAAATCTTACAAAAAACTGGCAACAATTCAAGTTTTTAAAATCTTCTCTAAAATAATAAGATTAGAAATCTTCTCAAAAGTCTGTCATAACAGCATGACTGAAGATTAGATCCTCACTAAAAATTCCTGGACTGTTATCACGTAATGACAATAGCTCCATTCCCAGAAATGGTACAAAGTCCACACCAGCAATTTTATGACTCCAAGTGAAAAACACAAAACACTGTTGATTAGCAACTTCATGAGACTGAAAGCTAGAGAAGCAGAGAGTAGAAATTGTTTGTAAGCAAGAAGGTGTTTTCCCCAATAGTTATTTATTAAATATCTTAGCATGCCTACCATTATTTTCATTCAATTACAACAAAGGGCATTATTGACATCTTTTATTTAAGGTGGAAACTTATTTTAAAACTTTTCTAGAAGATAAAAACTCCCCTGGAGGAATTTAAGTAGGTCTCTAAAACAAGGAGTTCAGATATTCTGGGGCTGAGAGTCCACTATGGTTATTTCTACCTACTTAGACCAGTAGTTAAAAGCCACATGTATATTTTTGCCAAAATATATATCAATATAAGAATGTGTGTAAGTGTACACATGCACATAAGTTCTCACTTACAATCATCACATTTTGTATCTCATGAGAGTGTTGGTGCCTTACCCACATCTCCATGGCCTACCACAGAAGCCACCTACTAACAGTTGCTTCTTAGGCAAAAAGCTTGTCCCTCTCCTGGGCCCATTCTCTGGCCAAGAGCATTTCTACTCGCTTCCCTCCTCTCCTTGGTCTCACCAAACTCATTTCTTGTCATTCTTGACTATGTTTGTGCCCACATGTACATTACTTAAAACATTGTCTCCACCCTTTGTGTAAATTTTGTCTTCTTCAGAACCTCTGAGAACTCTTCAATGAATAACCTCCCTAACTGTCCACTCTTTAACTTATCATCAAACTCTCACCTGCACTACTGCAATGGTTTCCTAATCGGTGTCCCTGTTTCTGATGTTCTCTCTCACAGTCCACTCTCTACACAGCAGGCAATGTGATCTTTTAAAAACATAAATCAAATCATGTTACTCCCTTGCTTAAATTTTTCCAATGGCTTCTACTTACACTTGAAAGAAAGTTTAAACACCTCCCTGTAGCCTATGAGACTCCATAATATCTGTAATCTGCCAGCCTCCCTGATTTCATTTCATACCATTCTCTCCCTCACCAGCCACTCTGTTGTTTTCTGTTTCTCAAACATACAAACTACAAGACTTCTGTACTTATTATACACTCTGACTGGGTGTCTTCCCCAAATCTTTGCACAGTGATTCTCTTTTTATTCCAATTTCAGCTCAAATGTCACCTCCTCAAAAATACCTTCCCCAGTCTTTTTAAAGGAGTAATTCTCTATCACATGTTCTTACTTTTCTTCATAGTACTTATCATTGTCTGAAATTGTCTCACTCTATAAGACTTCTTTATTGTCTGCCATACTACTAGACTCTAAGTTCTATGATAACAGGGATCTTATCTACATTATTCACAAATTTGTCCATGTGCCTGGAACTTTAGTAGGTACTATATACTCAGGTATCCAGTGATGATAATAACTCCTTTCTAAATTATACTCTAAAGCAAAAGAAAAAAAAGTAAGGAAGGGAAGGCTCAAAATAACATGTATGTTGCAATTTATCTGTTTGATACAAGTAGCTATACATAATTTGCACCAAAAAATTGTATGTAATCTGCAGACAAGATCACCAACAATATATGTTTATCTGTCCTTTCTACAGTTGCAATCTAGCAGATAATCATTACACACAATATCATATACAGGTCATGAAACATTATCACAAAAATATTCCTCTCCATGCTGTACATTTTTCCATGAAAAAAATTATGCGAATGTATTCCAGCCTAATGAGTCAGTCCTAATGAGAACAAAAGCACATTTTAGTGGACAGTGTCAACATTCCTCTGCAAAAAAGGTATTGGTACACTGGGTGCCATGATGAAAGTGGTAGTGGTTGTGGATAGAGGATAGTGAATCTTATTTACACTAACTTTCCAACCTTCAAATGGCTCTCACTAATTAACATAGCACATTAAATTTATAATTCAACAATTTGGTGTCTATAAAATAGGTAATTATGATTAAAATCAGAATCTAAAACTTTTTATCTCAAACTGGTCCTTGAAATTCTATTTCTAAAATTTCTATTCTCCTTCTTTTCTTATGCCATCACAAATTATTTTTCTTGTTTGAACCTATGTGGTCTCATATTTTGTTGCAGTGTCACCTCAAAATAATCAGAATTTTTACATTTAAAGATTTTTTTTCTAATCAGGAAGTGGGAATTAGTAGAGCTTCTTTGCTTTCTCTTCACCTTCTCTGACAGAAAACTTCCTCTGTGGTCATGACATTTCAAAGTAAAACCCTTCCTGAACCCAGGAGATAAGAAACTTTTAGGGCTTGTTTCTAACAGTTCATGAATGAGGGCCATGAGGGCCATTACAGAAAGTAAATAACAGTGGAAACTGTATAAGTGCTGAAAAAATTGTTGTTATTTTTTAGATTTTCTTTTAAATTTTATTTCTTCACAACTATTTTTTGTGACTCAATTATAAGTACAGAATATGATCCATTAAAAAAAACTACAGGTTTTACTTGATTTCATAAACATCTTTTTGACTTCATATTTATTTTAAAGTAGAATGAGGTAAAATGTTTATTAAATTTTATATTAGCAGGGTCCTCCCACTCCAACACACACTCACACATACACACACACAATATATGTGGGTTTGCAGGTCTGCCCAGAAACTTAAAATCCTTCTATTGTTTTTTTTCCTGTAAAGAAAAATTGGTTAGTGACATGGTACTTACAGCATAAGTCATTACAGGTCTGATATTACAGTTGTTACAAAATATTGAATCTATCCAGTGAAAAAGAAGCACAAAGGGAATTTCCAAATGCAGCTGCTATTTCCCATTTGTTAAATCCTTTTATTACACCATATAAGTACACAGCTGGGAAATACTATAGAGTGGGAGTTTAAACAAAATATTTTGGCTTCTAGTCATTCGGAATACACAAAGGCTCCAGTGGAAAGCAATGTTTGACAGCAAAAGAAAGTGAAAGTTTGAAAACATGTCTAGCAAGTATGATTTCTTTTACATTAATATTTAACTTACTTGTACCATTAAACTATTTTATACTATCACAAACCACATTTAATATAGATTTGGTAAGAAAATTATTAATAAATATTTTAAGACAAAATTTTAGATCATAAAAGTTTGAGAATAACCCACCAAAGTAACTTGGCACTTATCAAGACAGAAACAAAATTTTTCTAGGAAAAATAAGTATAGTGTTCTCAAAGAAATAAAATTTGAACTGTATTATTTCTTCTTCTACCCATATTTTCCAGTCCAATTCTTTTTATTTGTCTATGACTAGATTTGGCATAAAAGCCAAAATATATCTTAAACACATCCTTTCTCTCTAGCCACTCTTCCTTTACACTAATCCAAGCCATTCATCTCTCACCTAAACTTCTGAAATAGACTCCCAGTGGGTCCTCCTTCTTTCACTCTTGTCTCTCTCCCATCCATTCATTATACCACAGCCAGAATTTATCTGTTTGAAATGTTTTTGAACGCTTCAAACGTTTTCCATTGAACTTAGATCAAATCTCACATCCATAATGTTATCTCCAAGGTCCTGTTTGATATAGCCTCTACCAATCTCTCCAACTATATCTTATGCTATATTGCATCCTTCGTCATAACTCTCCAGCGATGAAGGCTATCTTTTACTTTCTGAAATTAAGCAGTAACTTTCTCACTGCAAATACTTCATACATGCTGTTCCCTCTGCAGTTTTACTCTTTGTTCCACTCTACCTGATTAGTTCTTACCATCCTTGGCTCAGTGAGGGCATTCCTAACAATCTATTCTAAATTAGGTTTGCCCCATTACGTTCTCACATAGCATTCTGTTCTTTCTCCTCATACATAGCAAACATCACATTTTAATTATATATTTGTGTATATATTTATTTAATTTCTATTCCTTCTCCCAGACTATAAACTCCATGAAGGCATGTATCATGTCTGCTTTGTTCACAACTATATAGTCAGCACCTAATAGAATGCTTGGCACATAGATGGTACTCAATAAATATTTGTTGAAATAAAAATGAAACATCACTCCATTATCTTGCCAATAAGCAAGTGGCAGTGACTGGATATCTATTTCACCTTGGAGGTGTTAAAATGAACAACTTAAGTTCAATCAGAAAAACAGACTTGCTTTATTACCTTCTTCCTACTCAAGAAAAATAAATCTTCCAGTGGATCGAACTGTACAATTTTGATCCCTTTCAAAACTAAAATTAGTCTAGAAACTACCTTTCAATCCTCTGCTTCTCACCTACTGCTTCAGAGCACTGGCTGTGTCTGCAAAAAAAAGAAAAATGTCTGCCTTCATAAATTGTTGAATTAAGTCTCTGAGACATTAAGCATCAAATAAGAATTTAAATATGTGTTATTAGTAGTAAAGGCATTGTAAATATTACCTTATTTTTTAAGAAAAATTTTCTCAGTGCCCACTTAAAATAATTTTCATTAACTTAATTTTTGTTAGCCAAAATTTAAGAAATACAAAA
Source organism: Nomascus leucogenys (assembly GCF_006542625.1). Taxonomy (NCBI): domain Eukaryota; kingdom Metazoa; phylum Chordata; class Mammalia; order Primates; family Hylobatidae; genus Nomascus; species Nomascus leucogenys. Next base: position 77,295,045 of record NC_044395.1, read on the forward strand.
TGGGGTTTAAAACTTCTAATCTAATAAAATATATTAAGATTTGAATCTCTTCTAGATGCTAAAAAAATTGAATATTTTTGCTTTGAACTAGATAATTAATGTCACTGACTATGGTTTCTGTTCTGATGGTTAGAGATGGAATTTAACATGGGAAAGCTGGCTAATACACTGCATGTATTTGATGTTGTTTCTACTTTTCGAGAAAACTCCTGTAGTCTGATTGACTGATTCTCATGAGGTTTGCATGCCCTTTTGAAATTAATATATAGGCACATAAGTGAGAAAAGCTTTATTATAAATCAAGAATGACCATTAAAAGTGATAAATACCTGCATTTTCTCATTGAAGGTGTATTCAACATATGACCTCATTCACACAGACATATTTGCTTAATTAAATTTTTCAATATTAATATATAAGCATACTTTATTTGATCATACCTATTTTATGATATTACCAAGTTAACCACCTTAAATTCATGGATTCATAGAATAAGATAACCAATCCCCCCACAAAAATCAATCAGTAAAATATATTATTGGCACATTGACCTAATAATAAACATATATACAATAAATCACAAACCATTTTTCAAGTTTTTTGAGTTATTAGTATCTTAGTAATATGTACCTGGTAGTTGTTTCATGATCTAAACAAAAATAACTCTAAGGTCATCTATTTCCCTAAAATATCTATTTATAATGAGGACATTCTAAGGAATGCATTTAGTGGCAGTGGTCAAATTTTAAAGGCTCACCATTCTTTGCTGAGATGACAGAACGCTGTCCCAGTCAGCATCTTGTTGAATGGTATTGACAAGTGTTGGTAGCTCCTCAGAGTGAGGTTTATTGTGCATTATGGGGTGCAGAGGCAGATGGGAGGCCACATGTTGATCACTGCCCTCTTCCTTTTCCCTTGAGGTTAAATCCTGGGTCATGGCATCCTCTCCATCAGCTGCACAGGCAAATGGAGAGGTGGCTTGCTTGGAAGACATTCTTCTGCAGAAGGAAAACAGAATGGATTAAAAATGGCTGTCAATAACAAAACATAAACCAACCCTTGTATTTGGCTAGTTCAGGAAAAAAGGAAAGGTATTTAACTTTAGAGATATTTGTGGTCCACTCTAAACCCCAGAAAAAGAACTCCTGGATTATGTGTCCTTCTTTCCCTCTTTGCTTTTAACTCAGCAAACCTCTTCCCAGTAATTACTGCATATTTTCCCTCTTACAATCCATTAATGATTTTTTTACAGAGTAAGTTTTCATAATGGACAGGGTGTGTATGTGTATAATTTTCCTCCTAGTTTTCTTAACTAGATTATAAGCTTCTTGAGAGTATTTAGGGTGATAGTTAGCAATGGAAAAAAATGAATGAATGAACTGGCAAATGAGTCAGTTTCCAAGATGATTTGAAAGCACAAATATCCAACTTTCTCCTATGGTTGATGTAGGAGCAAAAGAAGTATACGTAGGAAAATATATTCAGGAGAGTAAATAATTCATAATTAAAGTCCTAAATAAATCTGATCCTGACTTCTTTGTTTACACTTTGTATTATTAGGGCTGGGCCTAACACTACTTAGTGCCATCTAAAGCTTTTTAAAAGACCTTTAAAATGAGTCAATTGTTGTAACTTAACTTTTAAGTGACATATTGATTGAGTGGCTGATACTGTTAGATTAGTTTTAGGGCAATTTTGTAGCATTTGAATTAAGTATCTGAAATAGCTATACCTCTATTTTATATTAGGAAGTACATACAAGATTCAAAGCATTTACCATGAAAATAGTAAAATGCCTACTGTGCATAATATTTAAAACCTCCAAATACAATACTGAACATTCATTTATATGCCCACAAATAAACATCAACTACACTCTGCATGACAAGGTCTCCATTCCGTGCTCTCATATAAAATCAGAAAACCATGATTATTAAATAGAATTTCAAAATGTTTAGACTATCATTTTATCAAGATGAATTTCTTGGCAAAATGGTTAGAAAATAAAACCACTGAAAGTGTGTAACTTAACAGAAGAGAGAATTGAGCATTTTTTCTAAAACTTTACATTGTTTTTAGTTTATTACATCTTTAGCTCTAAAACTGCTGTGTAATGAAAGGAATAAAATCTCCACCTTAATTGCTATTTAACATTAATTGATTTCATACCATTTTTTAAAAAATGCACAAATCAGTTAACATAGGAAACCACATGAGCATTTTTCAAATTAGCAAATCATTAACTTGCTAGTACTGTTTCTACAGACAAATAAATACTGATTAAAGGGTCTAGAAATCTGAGATTAACAGTTAAATTTACAAATCTGTCACATGCTTTCATGAATATTGCAGTGAAGGAAATATCAAGTGCAAAGAAAAATAATTAAGTTAATTCCAATTTAAACAGCAGTTTTTATGTAGCAGCCCATGTTTCACATAGGATTTAACAGCTAATGCTAAATTTCTCCCAATTAATGAGGGGGCTCAGATTTAGTATCCTACAGTGACAAAAATTAATATAAGATCAGCTAATCTAATTATGCACAGTTCTAAATAAAAGTATTACAGGCTTTTGAAGTGCTTTGAAACATAAATGCTGACACCAATTTTTAATAATCATTCTACAAATAACAAAAATTGTATCTATTAAATTTAATACTAGAAAATAAAATAGGGGAAAGGGAATGCAAAAGAATGCCTATAATTTCTTTGAGAAGAAATGAATTAAATGTTCTAAAGAGTGCTATATCAATAAATCAGATATATTCTTGATCAATTTATATCAATAATAACAAATGAACAAACATATACATGATTATGAAAAATGGTAGCCAGTGGATGCTTCTTAGTATAAGAGAATTACTGTATGGCTTACTTTACCGGCCCCATAATTACTATTAGTAAAACCAGGCAAATTATAACTGTTCTGCAAGTTTATCAAGAGCTTGCCACAAACAAGAATGATTTCCTATTTCAGATACTGACAATATCAATAATCATTCACATTAAAAACAAAAGAATGAATGTACTTCTGCTTTTTAAAATAGTTAAATACAACTGAAAGTCATGATCCAAAAATCAGAGTGACTTTAGTTCCCTTAACAAACATCCTCTTATTATAAAGTGAATTGGCTCCTTCCAATAGCAATGTCTATGATTTTTGCTTTAGCTTAAATTAATCATGACAAAACTCAAAATGAAAACAGTCTCTTAAGAATAATTTCAACTATAAACTGCACCAGTGAACAATAGTGCACAATCCTAATTAAATACAACTCTGCAGCTGTAAAAATAGACTAAATCTATGAGTTGAGTTTAAAGGATGGTTTGTTAGAATATTTTCTTAAGGAAGGCTCGGTCCTCAGTCTTAATCAGCCAATAAATTATTTCCTGCAATTACATTAAATAGAAAATTATCTTCAAATGGGGAGTGTTAATTGAAAATCAAAATTCAGAGGGAAGTTTAGAAATTACACGCTGAATACAATTAGTGAGGAAAGGCTTCACCTCTACTTCATCAACAGTCTTCTGGTGATTCCTCCAGTGGCCATTCAGGAATGCTACCTATTTATAACATCTCACAATTTGTCTTTTATTTTGCACCTACAAATACATATGTGTATCAAGGTTGCAAACAAAACACAAGCTGCCAAAAAAAAGCAATATTAAATCTGAGTGTTCATCCTCAGTTCACACTATCGTTAGAGGAAAAGGAGACAGGGGAGGTAGGACAACAATGGTTAACAATCAAGAAAAACACACCCAATTTTGAAATCCCTTTCCTTAACAAAGGAATTAACATTTTTTTGTTCCAAAAATACTTTTCCAAATCATATAATTTCTTGTTTTTGCTTTATTATAGTTCTCAAATGCATTGCTAGTGGAGAAAAAGACGGGTTTTGTTTTTAGCAAGGTATTTCCTTGAGCATTTCCTTTTGGTAGAATTGTTGGGGTTTTTTTGTTTACATCTTTTTTTACATTTGGTTTTGTTGTTGATTTTTGTTTTGGGTGGCAGTTTTGAGTTTTGTTATAAAATGTTCACAAATTGTTTTTAATGCAGAGTTTATTAAATAAATTTTAGATTTGCTGATTATTAGATCTGATTCACTGATTTTTTGCATAATTACTTTATTAAATAATCCTGATGACATCTCATTCATTTCTTTAGCTTTCCCCTTTAAAACATTTTACTCAACCAACCAAACTGTATTCTAGAAGCTTCAATGACACTTGACTTTTGGTAATGCCTTTACTATAACCACTGTACCATAGTTACTCTCCTTTAGAAACTCATAAATCAAATATACCCATGTTTCAGTGTTTTAAAATGTCATGTGGAATGCTTACATTTATTTTAATGCTCAGTCAGTAATTTTCCATTGCAAAAATTTTCATCCCCAACATATTAAAACAGCACCTTACTTTAGCTGCTGCCTTATACAACTAATAAGCAAAAGAAAATCAAAATCCTTGTGGAAATGGTCAATTTCGATGTGACTTTACTTTGTTTTATTTTTGCACTATTATAACTTAAAAATCATTCAAATGAATTGTTTTTTTAATTTGTATTAAAAAAAAATCTCCCTAGTTATACCCCCTGAAAACAGGGGTTTATAATGGAAGTGCTGACACAACCCTAACTAAAGCAGCGCAAATGTTGCCGCTATAATACACAAAATCAAGTTCTATTATTCTAAACTATCCTCGCTCATGGGATTTTTCTTTACTGTGCTCCCAGCCAAACTGCTGAAGCATGAAAAATTTAAATGCAATCAAATGCGCCCAATTCTACTTTACTAGAACAAGTGTCTACAGTGGTACAATCTTAAAAGGAGATGCAACAGATTTGTTTGGTGTTTTTTTTAACTGTTTATTTATAATACAGTGCATTGGAGATAAAATAAAAGAGGAAATTACACTCACATGGTACCAGTGTATTGACTACACAGAGTACATTATAATCAGAGAGAAAAACTACATTGTCAACTTATCACATTGGTTAAACAAGATGGTTTTCTAGGGCATAACTATTATCAAGTAAAACCTTCAAAGAGAATTATATATCTTTGGGACACATAAAACTAAATTCCCATCATATGTTCCCTGAGTTTGAAATGTCTCTGCCCAACAATCAAGTGAACTCCCAGGATGCCAGGCCATTGGGAAGAATTTCGGGCTTAGGACTTTTGGAAATGAGATTGCTAGAGATAAAGCCTCCAGTTACTGAGAATGTTCTCTAGGAAGTCAGTAGGAACACCTCTAGAAAGGTGATAATTATTTTACTCCAAAACACCAGTACAAAGTCTGAATGTTTGGGCTATTACAAACTTACTCAGACAGTAAATTTATTTTCTGTTCTGCAACAATAAATCAAAATTAGTTGGCCCAAGACTTTATAAAATAATGAGAATGCTGGATACGTGCACATTAAGTCCTCTATCTCAGAATATCATATTTTCTAGAACTTTTCTGATTTGACATTATTCTTTAAAAACAGTTATTTTTATATGTTTAAAGTCAGGATTATTTTTAAACAACTTCAAACTTTTAAACTTTCTCATAAGGCATAATCACTCAAAATTACATTTTTTTAATTATAGCTTTAAAAGTATCCATCTTTCAAAACTGTCATTTCAAGCTTACATAATTATCAAAAAAAGCCACTGAATTCATCATAGCAATATATTTAACTGGATTTTTGAAAATATTTCCATTATTTTTATGATTATTATCAAATGGCATTCACTTTCCCAGTGCGTTACATTTATTCAAAAGAAGTCCTTTTTTTAACATAAAGCAACATTTTAAGAGTTGTTCTACTTATTTAAAAAAATTAAAACTTCAGGCCAACATTCACATTTATTTTTGCAGCTTAGCCCCAGGCTACCAAGGTAGACTCATCTCAGTCAGATAATTCACTGTTAATATAATGCTGTACTTCAGCTGATATTGAGAAATAAACAACTAATTTTCCAAAAATATAACGCAGTGCCTCTCATCTTAAGGAACATGAGTAACAGATATGTTTAGTTGCCAAAATGCACAATACCCAGGAACCTCTACAAAGGACACCAGTCCACCCAGCCTAGGGCAAAGAATGATTTTAAAACCCTGTTCTTCTATCTCTAATTTCCACATTCAAGGATCTTGGGGAAGGGAGGATGGCATGGTACACCCTAATTCTAGACATTAAAATGAAGACATTCCTTTTAAAACACTCCTCAATTCATTCCAGTAAAGTCGGAGGGTGCTTACTAATTATTTGTATTACTTTATACAACACTGCCACCTCATCTCCCCCAATCCACCTCCAAACTTTCCTCTGCTTCTGCCAGATTTTTCTTTTTCTTCCATCTATTTAACAAGTAATTAAGAAAATTCAGGTGAAAAGAAGGTAACTATTTTCAGAATTAGCTTGGAAAGTTATAAACCTATCTTCTAGAGTTTGTAGCAGCACTTTCAGAACAGATATGGTAACACATGAGGACAATACCTATTAGAAGAAAACTCGCTGATTTGAATTAGCTGTCAAATCAATGCAGATGAGGTAAATGAAATACATTTGAAGCCCTTGAAGTATGTCTAAGAAAGTGCTTAAATTAATGGATTCTGACTTTTCCAAGGGTCCAATTTTTCACAGCAAAGCACCAAAATTGTCTCCAAAGGCCCTCTGAGCTTCTTACAAAACAAGAACTACCTGGAACAGATTCTTCTTAAGTCATCAAAGTTTGTGTTTCTAGAGTTTATATTTAGCTGACAATATTGCTGTCACTTTATGTAGCTTAAGACTGTTCTTTGGACTAGAGCTCATATGTCTTGGAATGCTTTGACTCATGAATTGTTTCTCCTGATAATGTTACATCACGTAACTACCTCTGTCTAATTGGTTAGTATCTGCTGGAAGAGACAGGCAGCCAGCCTAACGACTGGCCTGCTGACTGACTGCCTATGGAAAACCTATAATTATTAAGTGTCCCTGAGTATCTGGTTTCTTCCTGGGATCAAAACAACTTGACTTCATGTAACCTCTATCTATACTTTTTGCTTGATATAAATAATATGGTTTTCTCACAGTTTATCTACCAGTAACTTTTTGGAATTTTTGCTTTGGAAAGCCAGGCCCAGATTTTATAAATAAATTCAGTGACTTAACAATAAGAGTAAAACCTAACAATAGCTACTATAAATATACACTAACAGAGGATTTTAATCTAGCACAATGACTTTATAGCTCAACGAAAGGCCTCTGTGTGGCTGGAGTGAAAGAAAGCTGTCTAAAATAATAGCAGAATGAATTTATTTAAGTTCATTACTTTGAATCTCCTCTTCATATAAAATGAGAACTACAGTTTTTTAAGTGAATAAACAGACATCTCTCTGTCAGCGTGAAACTGGCCCATTAATATGGAAGCCCAAGTACAGGATATCTTATCCAATTATATTAATAAAAATCATAAACCAGAACAATAACTTCTCAGAGACAAAGTGCAGGAAATTGTCACTTTATACTTTTCCATTCTTAACTCGAATTTCCCTCTTCAATATTTCCAGAAAAAAAGAGAAAAATGAATATTGATACTATATAGATTGTTTCAAAATATGAAAATTCACACAAACACTGAACAAATTTATACAAAGAAGCTCATCTCTGAGGTTCTCCTTTAGCTAAATAAGGCAATCTACCAAGTCCACTCTTTCAAGTGATGAAATAAGGTATAAATTTCGGTTCCTATTCAAAGAAAGACAAGAAGAAGAGAAAGAAGAGGGAGGGAGGAAGGGAGTGAGAGTAGAGCGGGAGGGGAAGGGGAGGGGAAAAGAGGGGAGAAGGTAAAAGGGGAGGAGAAAAACAACCATGGCTTTGCAGTTCATTTTCAGTTTGTCTACTTAATGAAAACCTCATTGTACAAGCCTGAAAACCATTTCCAGCAGGCAAAGTATTTCTGATTCAGCAGAGGTTACACAAGCATCAAAGCAGTTAAATATAGGTGCCAAGCTGCATTGCCAGGAGCTCTTAGTACTGTGAGTTAGTGTTACCTGACAGCTTAGTGAATATAAAATTACTTGTTTCTCCAATTGAAGACAATCAAATTGTCACCTTCCATTGTAATAATGCACAACTAGTGATCAGCAAAGTGCAAACATAATTACCATGAAGAAAACAAAAAATCAAATCTAAATCTCTCAACAGAGTAAACACATCTATCTGCTTCCCCAAAAAAGGAGTGCATTTTAATCCTGAAGGCTATGATGCAATCTTCATGTTATTTAATAATAAGATGTATTCATCTTAAATTAAATAAAAATGAAAAACAAGAAATACTAATTCATAAAAAGTGACTACAAATATTAATAAGAGCACTACAACTTTCCAGACATTTCCAAGCACAAAGGCCTACAAATTATATCACTGCCATTTGAACCCATATCATTAAAGGGTATGTCAGTGCATTTTCCATTATAAAAACTTTGTTTTTAGAGATGTCTTTCCAGCCTAGCAACCTTCCTGAAGGTTGAAAAGGACAGGCAGGATCCAACCTCAAAAGCTTTTGTCTTAATTTTTCTTTAACAGAGAGTTATGCTTCATTTTTGTCTTCTAAAGTAGCTTATATTTTTGATGTTGAAAATTCATCTCATGAAGTGATTTAATATCTCTACACAAGTTTAGAAAAATAACCAAGCATAGGACACATATCCACAACTGTTTTTGAGACACTCAGCATCTGGAATTCTCATCCAAATTTGGTGACCATATTGGCTCACTACCAAAGTGATCTCAGTAACCTGAAGCTAAATTAGTATTAAAGGACTGAAAATTTGACATGGTTCTCCCACACTCCGAAGATTCCTAAGATACAAATTAAAATGAATATAATTAATATAGATAATGCTCCAAACAAACTGCATTTTTAAAGCTCTCTTAGAAAAGTGATTTTATTTCATAACTAACTCAAGATTTAAGACATTCAAATTTATATCATTCCTTCCGATACAGCAAAAACTCTAATCATTCTCAAAATACTCTAAATATAGGGGCTTTTTCCATCAATAATGTCATTTTTATCAGAAAATACGTCCTACAGCTAGGCTGGGTGTGGTGGTTCATGCCTGTAATCCCATCACTTTGGGAGGCTAAGGCAAGTGGATTACTTGAGGTCAGGAGTTTGAGACCAGCCTGGCCAACAAGGTGAAGTCCTGTCTCTACTAAGACTATGAAAATTAGCCAGCCATGGCGGTGCGTGCCTGTAATCCAAGCTCTGCAGGAAGTTGAGGCAGGAGAATTGCTTGAACCTGGGAGGTGGAGGTTGCAGTGAGCCAAGAGCGTGCCACTGCACTCTAGCCTGGGTGACAGAGCAAGGCTCTGTCAAAAAAAAAAAAAAAAAAGAAGAAGAAGAGAAAAGAAAAGACAAGAAAGAGAGGGAGGGAGGGAGGAAGGAAGGAAGGAAGGAAGGAAGGAAGGAAGGAAGGAAGGAAGGAAGGAAGGAAGGAAGGGAAGGGAAGGAAGGGAAAGCAAGCAAGAAAGAAAATATTTCCTACATCTAATGCCTGATATGCTTGATGTTCCATTTTTACCATATGCCTGATATGCCATTTTACCAATATTTCCTACAGCTAATGCTAGATATTTCCATTTTAACCATTTCATTTTTGAAATATTTCCTATAGCTAATGCCTGACATGCCTAATATTCCATTCCAATTTTAGAACAGATAATTCTGTTCTAAATGACATCATTTATGATCATTTAACACAAAAATAGACCAGTTTAGCAAAAAAAAAAGGGGGGGAGGCACTGACTACACCAAGGTGACAGTGAAATGAATAGAGGCTCATCAAGAGCATAGGCTCTCCTGAGCTTGAATCTTAGAATACAAACCCAGACATTAAAATAATGCTTTCATCTGATATCAGTCTCAACTGGTGTTCCTCAATCTTGCATTGTGTTCCTCATTCTCCATTCCTCTATTTTATTACAAAGGAGTAGAGGAAGGAATGAGATGAAGACATTGGTTGAACATCGGTGGCTAAATCAGAAGGAAAACAAGGATAGCAAGAAACAAGAGAAAGGGGAAGTCCAATCTCTAGCTGCACGTTTTATTTTGATTTGAGATAACCTTAACATCATTAAGAGAAGTGTCTGGATGTAAGAAATAAGATGGTTTTAGAAAAACATCTTTTTCCTTGCTCTTAGAACTTTCAAATAATATAATACAATTTTTTCCAAGAGACACTTCTTATAAGCTCAGCACAATAAAAACCTCCCAGGCAAAGGGGATTGCAATCAGTATTTCCCAAACTTCGATGATCAGTAATTTAATCAATTCCTGAAATTATACTCCTACAGAGTATTTATTACAATATAGTAAAATAAAAAGTATCAACAAGAGGAAGAAAACGAAACTTCTTGTCAGAGAATGTCTTTCAGACCCTGGGAGATAAATGCTTACATAGCATAAGCTTATGGTAAATGGGAAAAAGGAGAACTCATTAAAATATTTCGTTTAATTAAAAAACAAGTTTATTCTGCATATTTCATGAGGACAGGGATCATCTGTCTTGTTCATTGCTGGATCCCCAGTGCCCAGCACAGTGTACAACACATCGTAGACAATCAATAGATGGGAAAGAGGGAGGAAAAGGCAGAGAGGGAGAGATAGGCAAATAGCTTATTGTTTTAAATTAAAGTGAATAGATAATCACAGAAAATACCACTCCATGTTAATACTGCCAATCTAAACACTATTATTTCTCTATACTCTTTTTATCAAGCATCTCATTAAGTCATAAGATTATTATATCCATATCCCCAACACTAAACTCTCTCATCTCCCAGAAATCCAACAGTCCTGAAATGACTGTGAAGTATTTATATCAAGATATGCTCTGCAATTTCATATTAAACACCTTAAAACTAGATTCATCACTATTTTCCTCAACACCTCCCCTCATTCATCCACACCCAGAAGAGTACCACTGTCAGAATCATCAAGGTTCAAAACATGAACACTCTATCCACCTCCTCATTTTTATCCTTGCTTCTCAATGCCAGCCAGTCATGAAGCTTCATCAGCTATTCCTTAATGTTTCTTATGCTCATCTCTCTTACCATACTTATAATCACCTTAGCACAGGGCTTTTTCACACCTCATACCTAAACTCTTACAACAGACCCTAAACTACTTTCTCTATTTCAGTATCTCCTCCACCAAATCAATCTTACAGCTGCTCCCTTCATCAGGCCACTCTCCTGATCAAAAAACATCAGTGGCTCTCCCCCAATGACAAAATAAAGTCCAAACTCCTGATCCTGGCACTCGAGGCCCTCCATCCAGATACAACCAATCTTTATAAATGTATCTTCACCAGTCAAACTTCACTTATTGTTGCCTCCTAGCCTTTGCTATGCCTGTCTCTCCCTATTTTCCTCACTTTCCTTTCTTATTGTTAGGAAACCAACTGAGACTATTCCAGGTAACTATGATCTACCCCTCTTCTAAACACCTCTAATAAGATCTCTGAGAAATTATTTTTTATATCACTTATTCAACACTTAATGGATATTACCTCACATAATCTTTTAAAAATGTTTAATATCATTATATTTTCTAAGTAACCCCAACCGCATTACAAACTTCTCAAGGGTGAGAACAAAATCCTATCTTTCTCTGCATTCCCACAATACCTAGAACAATGTTTTGTGAAAAGAAACACTCAGTAAATACTTCCCAATTATTTAAATATTATTAAACTAATAGACATAAATAAATTTAGGGTATTATCTTCAACCAGAAAAAAGTAGCCATGAAAAAGGACTTAAACTGGTTTCTGGGGGTGTCTCCTCTTTGCACACACTCTGGACAATAAATTCATCTCATATTTTAAAAGTTCTGCATATTCCCTGGCAAAGAAAGCCTCCCAAAATGATCAATTTATGTTGTCAGAAACATAAAAAAAGATGGATAAATGAATTGAACCAGTGGACAGATGATGGATGGATGGATGGATGGATGGATGGATGGATGTTGAAGAGATGGTTGAAAAGATACATAGATTATTTTTACTAGATGCTTAGAAAGTACCAGGCAGGCACTGTGCTAAGCACTGCTACATGTATTATTTCATTTAGTTCTCAGAGCAACTCTAGAAGTTAAATAATGTCATTATCCCTGTTTACTGATAAGAAAGCCAAGGCACAAAACTGTTTGTTAAAACAATAAAAAATGAAAACTTGCTTAAGGTCATACCTAGTAAATACAGAGGGCAAAATTTCAACTCAGGTTGGTCTAATGCCAGGGCAGATGCTATTAGAATTAAAAGTGTCTGAAATGTAAATTAAATAAATTATTAACTATTTTCAATTATTATCTGAATTATTCTTTACTAATTTATACCATTCCTGTAGAATTTTATTTTGAATATTCTGGTTAGATATTCTAAATACTCATTTAATCAGAGCTTAGTAAAAGGATTTGCTATCTTTTTCTTTTCTGTCTACTTCTAAAGTTTGAGATATTTAATTACTAGTTAACAACTTTAAAAAAGAGAGAGAAACATAGAGCAGGTAATTCTCTAACCAATCCATTTAACTCTCATTCTGGGCAATTTGACAACAAAATTGATTAAGGAAGTAGTTAAAGCTACTGACACACAAGGCTGAGAGGTTCACTGTAGTTTTTACACAGTAATTTTCTAACAAATATTTGTTGGTTGTTAACTATCC